>NW_027286775.1:4988468-5085968 GCF_022747635.1 Hetaerina americana | reverse complement strand
GAAGAGCGCTCCGAGTCGTTGAAACCCGATTTCTTCTGAGCAATTCCTTTTACACCACCGGTGGGAAATTAGGGTTGCCATTGAGCTCGCCCTTGTAATCTGTTCGCCTCGGCCGGCCCCGGCGACGGCTTCCGATACTCCCCCCCCCCCGTGCGCCGGGAAAGCGAGCCCCCGCTTTTTTATACCGTGTTTTTTGTCATCGAAACGTTAATCAAAATCCATCTCTATAGTTATATAATGAAAATTCGGATCTTATCTCCCTCCCTATATGATTCATGAGAGATGCTGGAATCCCGTATCTCTTCGGATGGAAATTACTCGTTGAGTGAAGCCAGCGGTGTCGGGAGCACTAAAAACGTTGTGTCGACGCGAGAGGAATGGTGTGAGAGTAAGAAATCTCCGACCGCAATTATTATCGCATTCAAAAGGTTTTCACGCCACGACTTTTTGTTACCTCGGTGTCAAACGGTATTTTTTCCTTGCCTCGTAATCATGGCGCGGCATCGATGCTCGCTTGTCGATCGGAAACGCTTCCGGGTCACGCCATCGGCGGCGCTGTGAGCCTCGCTCGTGTCCGTAGTGTGCGTTTGTGTGCGTGCATCGGGCGAGTAGTTCCGAAAAATGCACCCGAGTCGATCTTTCATCCTCAAATAAAAAACGCGTTTAAGAATATAATGGCATTCATTGGAGGGAAGGGGACACGCCTTTAAAGAGTGTTGGGCCCCAAAAAGCCTTCCCGCAGATCGGAGATTAAATTAAGACCTCTCCGTGAGAGACGTCCACTCAGCATTAAAAAACACTCGAAAAATGGCTTTTTAAGCCTTTATCGTTGGCCTTGATCGCGTCCCCTCGCAAGTAGAGCGCGCTGCCGGGAGTGAGATCGGTATCGCGGGCCTTCGGGTCCTGCCGGGCTCATTACAATCCCTCCGTGGCAAGGTGTGATGCCCATGATAAATTCACAGCGCGGCCCTCGCTCAACGAACGAGATTAACACCACACAAAATTAACTTCTTGTGATCGGAACTACTGTAAAACATTTACCAGAGGAAAAATGGGCGTCCAGGTAAGTTTGCATTTTAACTGGGTATTGCCATCCTTCATTTATACTATTAACTTTAAATGCCATATTTCGGAACGTCTTCATACTGGACTAAGCGAATACACACTGTCCGATCACATAAAAAGTAAGTTTGACCCTCAGGGCAACGGTGCGATACAGCTATTGGATGTCAGTATATCCAACCGATGTTTTTGGATGACTCTTGGCCATGAGTAAATATTAAAAAAAATAATTTGAATTAATGATATCAAATAACAAGAAATGACGCCCTAAATGGTAATTTACTCATTTTTATAGATTTGAAGGGAATAATGTATTCAATTACATGTAGGTACTATCATATTTCATGTAAAATGCAAAATTAGAAAGTTTATCTCGTTGGAGTAATTTTTGCAAACTTTATACATGCATGAGCCTTTCATTGCAATTGTTACCATAGTATAAATAATTTTATGCGAGTATAATTTTACTCGGATATTGCTTCAAATATCATGATTCAAAGAGCACAATCTTTCTTTCTGTTAAAGTCACATGCCAATCAGCTTATACTATATTCCGACGGTATCAGCCGAATACATTCCCCTCGCATTAAGCGCTGAGAAGTATTTCTGTGTCTGGAGTATATTACAGTCCATAGTTAATATTTTCTGTCAATGCTTGTCAGTCGATGGTTCAAAAGCTATGGAAGTAATGGACGAGGCTCATATATATATATATAAATATATGTTCATGAACGGAGGGAGTATTGCACTGCATGGAAAGCAAACCAACGCGTCTAAGTGAAGCGAATGCCATGAAAAATTCGAAGTACTTAAGAAATATCATTTGGTCACTAACATTTCCAGAGAGAGACAATAATGCCCCGGATATTTGTTTGTCATTGATATAGTATGTAGGTACACATACCCACCATTTACGAGGCATGGTCATGAAGTCAGGGCCGTTTGGTCTCAGGAAAAAATATACTCATATGAAACACATTTAATTGGAACTTTTAGTTAGCTACAAAGCTATAGTATTTCACTTCTCAACATAATCGCCGTTCACTTATAAGTATTTTTCGCACCGCTGCCCCAGTTTCCTTAAACCCTCTGCATAGAAGCTCGCCGCCTGAGAGTTGAACCAATTGACAACGCCGTTCTTAAGTTCCTCTTCGGTTTCGAAACGTTGTCCACCGAGCCACTGTTTCAAGTGTAATAAGAGGAAGTAGTCACTAGGTGCAGGGTCAGGACTGTACGGTGGGTGGTCAAAGAGTTCCCAACGAAAATCTTGAATTTTCTTATTGGCTTTGGCAGCAGTGTTTCGGTACCCACCGTGCACACAATTTGTGGTATCTGAGGTTTACCGTGACAACATTGTAGACAGTAGTGGGTCCAAGTTGAGGAAATAGTTCAGCCAGGCCATGAATCATCCATCGACGATCACATCGCAGTTTTTGTTCCACTTGCGAAACAATTTAATCGGTCAGAATATTGGGCCTGCCACTTCGCTCTTCGTCATGGACATTTGTTCGTCCAGTTTTGAATTCACGGCACCATTGTCTAACCTTTCCTTCCCTCATAACTGTAGGTCCATAAACTAGGCATAACTCCCGATGAATTTCAGCAGCCGACAATCATTTTGCATACAATAATCGTATGACAGAACAACGCACTTCACAGCTGGCGGGATGAACGATTGTCGAGGACATTGTTGTTGTTTGCATGCACGGACAAGCGAACGACTTCTGAAACAAAACAAATGCCGCTATAGCTTCTCAATGAATCAGTAGATGGCACTGCAGGAGGAGTGAAACTGTGTTCTGAAGCGCCAATATTTAAATATAACCAAACGGCCTTACTTTATGAATATGCCTCGTATATTATTGACTTTAAATACAATATTTCGGAACATCTTCATAATGGACTAAGCGAGCACACATTGTATACAAAAGTTTCTTCCACAAAGCAAAGCAATGTGTGAAGGAATATAAGGATATTCAAAAATAAAATAGTGAATTTTTCTTAATATGTGCTAATACCAAAGCGTCAAAGTTATCCTCTTTGACCGGGATCTCGATGATGGCGAATGATTTGGGAATTGGTGAATGTTAATACACCTGTATTCATCTTCAGCTACGCAATACCCCGCGAGCCGTCGCAAGGGCGTGTGGCGGGGGATGTTAGGTCACCAGCCACACTTGCACAGTCGCAATCATGTTACCTCTTGCATACATATTAGATCGATCAAGCACTTGAAAAATTGCAATCACGCGAGAGAAAGTACTGACATGCAACATTATTAAATTAAATGACACATACTATATTTAAATCATGCTGTAGAACTGCTAAAAAGATGGTTCTATTAAAAAACGAGTAACATGCAGGATATCTACAAATATATACACTACCAATTCTAATTATCTCCCGCGCGATTGCTTCGTTAAATCCATTGTCCCGCGTTTCTTCGAATTCGGATTTTTTCTTATTATCTGCCGAGGTTTTTTCACATCACCCCACTTTTATCGATGAGCACTCCGTCGAAATTTCTTGTGCTTGGATCGATTCGTCGCAGATGTGGCGATGCCATTTCTGGAGTCACAGTTTCATGCCTCTAAACATGTCTTTCGTAGCTGCAGGTCATAGGGAAGGCAATCGATTGTTCAACTCCTATGTGCTGGTAGTAATATACTAATGCATATGTAGTAATATACTAATGCATATGCATTAGTATATTACTACCAGCACATAGGAGTTGAACAATCGATTGCCTTCCCTATGACCTGCAGGAGCAGGTAAATTGGCAGATGTGGGACTATTTTCAGGGAAGGTAAGGCTTGCGGAGACGAACCCAGGGGAAGTCGTTTTTATGGTGGTGACGGGGTTTTTTCATTCCAAGCACGAGTCCATTCAAACCTAATCAGCAATGAAATGAAGTAATAATATATTGAAAGCTAATGAATGTACGAATTGGGAGAAATTTGCGCGAATATTACCGAAACGAAAGTGACTTCAATTCCAATCCATCGGTTCGATCGGCAGGTGAAAATGCAATGTTCTGCTCTTGCAGGCAATCTTTTGGTGCACGAACCCGCTTGAATAGCTGATTGAATTGAAATTAAGTGATTGGAGCACGGAACCGGAGAAATTTGCGCAAGGAAGCGTTTCTTCGGCAGTTATACTCACGCCCTCGCGGAAGTTGGAACACTGACGATGAAGAGGCGCATGCCAAGTGAAGAAACAGATGGAACTGTGACGTAGAAATCCGCAGAGCCGCACTCCTAGACTGATGCCTAGATGCACCCTAGAGCGACTAGGCAAGAACACGCATGGAGGCGAGGCTGCCTTCGTGCTGATTCGATCCCGCTGGCTTTCTGCCATTCATTGATGAGAGCATTCCCTACACTTGTCTTATGCGTCGTTCATTCTCTTCAATCCGCCAAAGCTCACTCTACTCTCGTACTTATTTCTGGCCTCTCCTTCGTCATTCTTCTTCCACCTAGATTCCCAAGGATTCAACCTCTCCCGTGAAGTGCGAGAGAGAGAGAGAGTGGCCTTTGCACTCCGAGAGCAGTTATTGCGAAACTCTATCGCACGGACGTATTCCTAACCATTTCTTGAAGCCCATTTTTCGCGCAACAACTCAGTTGTTTCTCGAGGCCTGCCAAAATATGCTAACTGGGGAATATGCTTCAAAATTTATCTCACCACAGTAATAAATCCTCTGCAATTTATTAAAAGCGTTTCCCAAAGTTCAATGAGCATTATTAAATATTTATAAACATACCGTGAGTTGATTCCTTTCACTCTGTCTGCTTTGTGTATACCCTGCTATTTTAGAAGGCATTCCATGAAAATATTCCAGATCTATGAAAAGGCTCGAATGATTAATGATTGAAATATGTCCTCACAAAAGTCGACGAAAGAACCAATCGCAGGCTGATTTTGAACTCATGGCTCCGCTGACATTTTATCCTGGCCCAGATAGACATTTAAGTACCCTGCTAACCACCGCTAGTGTGTGCGGCAGGGTGCGAATGCACAACAAAGTAATTTTTACCCTAATGTTACCCTACCGCGGTCGGACAATGTTATTCTGATCCCCTATCGTTCGTGGAAAAAATGACATCTTAAATCTATTTGTTCTACACTTCATCTCCATGATTTTATTAATATGATCTCTCCTACCTAAGTACGATGGGGGTAATAATACATTTTAAATATCAGTGTTGAAGAGATGTCCTTCCATTAAATGAAGAACACTATGTATTGTGCCACTGTTCTATATGTTCCATGAGAACAGTGGAAAAATACGTTGTGCTCTTAATTTAATGAAAATGAACTTCCATAAAGTTGAGCCAGAAACCATCGAAGGCATCCTTCCAATTTATGCAGGAGCTTCAATCTGTAGTCTGCTCATTCATGGCCAACCAGCAAGTAATAGCACATCCCTTCAAGAGAAAGGAGGCGAGGTAATATGGTTCAATGGTATTTTACATTTTGTATTGCCTGTGGTTCCAGATGGATTCCAACAAACTTGTACGCAAGCTAACACAAATAAATACAGGATATTATTCAATTGCTCCCGGCTCAACTTTGTGGAAATTCAATTTCATTAAATGAAGAATACAATGTATTTTTCCACTGTCCTTTATTCACGTACAACCAGTTTCAACGCTCAAGCGTCATCATCAGGTACAAATTAATCAAGTCGCAGTCAATTTATACACCATTCATGAGGGAGAGGAGGGGTGGGTGAGAGAGGGGGGAGAAGGAGGGGAAAGAAACTGGGGTTGGGATCCGCGTTGATGGGGAGGGGGAGAGGGGTGTTAAGCGTCAGGAAAGGCGATTGGTTGGTTTACAGTGGGGTGGGGGGTTTACAGTGGGGGGCGGCCGACGCCGAAGACTTGGAAAATTTAGTCGTGGACTGTGAAGCTGCCTTTAGGAAGAAAGACATCGGCTTAAAGACGATAATAGCTAGGAAGTTTAAATCCTTTGTCAATGTGGACTTCCCTAAAAGTAGGCTCTATTCTCAAGAGCTAACTTCGATCATCTCGTGCAAAACATTTTTGAAAGACAACAATCTGGTCGTTGAAAAAGCGGACAAAGGCAACACAGTGGTTGTGATGAATAAAAGTGACTACATTGGAAAGTGTTATGACTTCATCAGCAGTGAAAAAATTGTGAAACTCCCAAATGACCCCATAATGAAATTCTAAAGAATAGTTAGTGTTTAAAAACCACCCCGAATATCCTAAAACAAAGTAAAATTTACAAAGCAATAGTGATGAATCCGAGGGCTCCCAGATTTTTCGGCCTTCCTAAAATTCATGAAGTAAATATTTCCACGAGGCCAGTGATTTCCAGTGTATCCGCCCCCACGAGAAAACTAGCCTCCCTTTTGAACTCCCTTTTCAAAGAGTTGACAAATTTCCAATCTAAGTTAGGAGTGATACATTCCAGTGATTTCTGTGCACAGCTCTCCAAGGAAGGTCCCCCGCCCTCCAAACATATCCTAGGGTCATTTGATGTCAAAAACCTTTTCACGAATATCCCGGCCTTGGAAGCATTGGTAGTGGCGGAAAGAGTGCTAAAAAGTGCTGGGGCCGAACCACCCTTCCTCAGTGAGTTCATGTCACTTTTGAGATTGTGTGTGGAACAAAATTATTTCCAATTTAACAATGATTTCTTCAAACAAGTTGAAGGATTAGCCATGGGGTCCCCGTTATCACCACTACTTGCTGACTTGTGCATGGACGATTTTGAAAGTAAAATATTCAGCAGCCCCTCAATTTGTACCAAGAATATATACTGTTGGTTTCGATATGTAGACAGGCACTAATACACAGTTACAATAGTTTAAGAACAACCTAAAATCCCAATGCGAAAGTATCAATTTCACTTGTGAGAAAGAACATAACAATCAGATAATTTTTTTAGATATCTCAGTGTCGAGAAAGGGACGGGACTTTGAATTTGAAATTTTTCGGAAAAGTACCACCACAGACGACATTATCCCCTCCAACTCCCGCCATCACATATCGCATAAGCTTTCCACTTTTCATTTCCTACTAAACCGACTGTTGGTCATTCCTCTTTCCAAAAGTAATTTTGTTAAAGAACTCAAAACGATTAAAGGTTTAGCAATGAAAAATCACTACAAAGAAAATAAAATTGACAAAATACTGCAAATAAAATGTTCCTTCAAAGTATGCAATCTTTTGTTCAAACCAATTAATGTGGAGGAAATAGGTTACAAATGGTGCAAACTCCCGTATTATGGATTGATTTCACAAAAGTTAGCCAACCTTTTTCCTAGGGAGAAATTTCGAATAGCTTTTTACAATACGAATAACTTAAAATCATTCTTGAATTTTCCAAAGACAAAATATGTACAGGAAATAAAAGTGGCGTTTAAAGGTTAACTTGTGGGGACTGTAGTGCTGTATGTATAGGTCAAACGGGGAGATCATTAAAACACGGGTGGAGGAACAGAAACGCTGTTTCAGGAACTGTGACCTCAAGCAATCACACTTCGCCGAACAGCTATAGGAAGAAAATCAAGGGAGTGATTTCGAGCCGGAACTCTTACACAAGATTGAAAAAGGAATGAGGATGGACAACTGGGAAGTGCTCCAAATCAAGAAGAATTTAAAATCGGGTCTAATGGTTAACGATTTATTGTTTAAATACCTATCCCCAATCCTAGAAGTACCCCTTTCCTTCACAGATAGACCCGACAAACCCCCAACCCCACTGTAAACGAACCAATCACCTTTCCTGACGCTAAAAAGCCCTCTCCCCCCTCCCCATAAACGTCAATCGCAACACCACTGTCTTTCCCCTCCTTCTCCCCCCTCTCTCACCCACCCCTCCTCCCCCTCATGAATGGCATGTAAATGTACTGCGACTTGATAAATTTGTACCTGATGATGACGCTTGAGCGTTGAAACTAGATGTACGTGAATAAAGGACAGTGGAAAAATACATTGTATTCTTAATTTAATGAACAGGATATTATATTTGCAGCCCATCCCGGACTACAGCCTTGACGTGGTGGAAGGGCTTGCGCGTTCCGATGACCCCTAGAGCTGTGATGGCGGGAGTAATAATAATTGCTCCTGGCAGGGTCACCCATACCATATAGGTCGAAGGTTAGGAGCCAGACGAAAGGTAGTCCACGCAGCGTCTTTTCCTTAGTGGGGCGGCTGCAATGACGTCTGACCCCAGTGGGGCGGCCAGTAAGTGATGGTTCCACGTTAAAAACACTATTGGGGAAGGCAACGGGAAATCAACTCAATTATCATTCCCGAAATTTAAATGATGCAGTATACAGAGAATATGAGTCCTGGCAACTACGGGGCTCGGCCCAATCGGCCGTGTTCGTGCCCGGCAGCGGGGGAGGCAAGGCTTCCGCGGTCGTCATCCCAGGAAACCCTTGCAGGAGAAAACCAGCACCAGGACGACAGAAGACGCAGGAGAAGAAGACCATATTAGTTAGAATAGGAACGTGGAATGTTAGGGCAATGATGAGGACAGGGAAATTGGAGAATGGTAAGCGAGAGATGGAAATGGGAAATATAGATATTTTAGGTCTATGCGAGGTGAGATGGAAGGATAGCGGGGATTACTGGAGTGATAGCTATAGAATAATATAAAGCGGCGGGGACGAGAGCCAACGAGGGGTTGCCATAGTATTAAATGAACGCGTAGGAAGAAGCGCAGTCAAAATAGAGCAGGTAACGGATAGATAACTACTAGTAGAGATAAAAGCAGAACCAACGAACTTGGTTGTTACTCAGGTACATGCCACCGAGCAACCATAAAGAAGAAGAGGTCGATAGGATATACGATCAGTTAGAGGACGTAATCGCGTGTGTTCCCGCAGCGAAACATTTCATAGTGATGGGGGATTGGAACGCGACCGTTGGCAAAGGAAGAGATGGTGATGAGGTGGGGGACTACGGTTTAGGCACGAGGAATGACCGCGGGGAGAAAGCAGTTGAGTTCTGCAGGAGTCAGGGGCTAGTCATCACCAACACTTGGTTTAGACACCACAAAAGACGCAGGTATAATGGAAAATGCCAGGTGACTCAGAAAGATATCAGCTAGATTATATCCTGGTTAGGCACAGGTTTAGGAACAGTGTGATAAATTCGCACAGCTTCCTCGTAGCGGATGCAGACTCCGACCACAATTTAGTTGTTATGAAATGTAGCGTCCGTTTCAAAAAGATAAGGCAGGGGCTGTGAGTTAGAAAATGGAATGTAGAAGAATTAAATGGTTTAAATAGGAAGAAGTACCAACAGGCGGTAGAGGAAATGATGGAGGATGGTAAAGAGCTAAGTACTATCGAAGAAAAATGGGAAAGGATCAAGAAAGGGTTATCGAAAGCCGCAAAATGGATGGATCACGGATGAGATGATTACAAAGATGGATCTGCGGAGAAAATGGAAGAATGTAAATACAGAGTTAGGCAAAATGAAGTACAAAGAACTGAACAATAAATTGAGGTGGGCAAAAAATAAAGCAAAAGAAGCATGGTGGAAGACGCAGTGCGAGGATATGGAAAGTCCCATCGGTCTGCGACAGGTATGGGATGAGAATCAATCTTAAAAAACAAAGGTTGTTCGATTTTCTAGAAAGAAAAAGGCTAAACTAAATATTAAATTAGGAGGGCCAAAACTAGAGTAGGTAGAACAGTTTACGCATCTCGGAAGTGTTTTGGACAAACACGGTCAAAGTAGTAGGGACGTGATGAGAAGAAATGCGCTAGGCAAAGAGGCTTTTACAAGTAGGAGGGAGTTGATGACAGGGGCGTTGGATAAGGATGTTAAGAAGAGACTCGTTAAAACTTTGATATGGAGCGTAGCTATGCGCCGAAACGTGGTCATTGAAGCAGGAGGATAGACGTAGACCGGAGGCTTTTGAAATGTGGGTGTGGAAAAGAATGGAGAAGTGAAATGGACCGAGAAGAAAACAGGTGAAGAAGCACTTGGTATGGTGGGAGAAGAGAGGGGTTTGTTGGGAGAAATCCTATAGAGGCAGGGAAAGTGGATGAAGGGGGTATTGACCGGCAGCGGGATGTTGAAGACTGTAATTGAGGGGAGAATGTTGGGCAAACGAGGAATGGGAAGGAACAGGATAGGGATGTTGGATGGGATGAAGGGAGGAAGAAAGTACTCAGAGATGAAGAGGGACCTTATATAGAGTAGGATGATGTGTTTTGCTAGGAGTCACAAAATATATAATTAGCAGCTGTGTCCATCCAAAAACCTACCTTAACCGGTAGATTACCTAATAATATTATTTGTAATTCCTTTCATCAAAGTAAATTTCAAATTAATGTCTCATTGCGAGTTAAAATCAGTGCCCTGAAGCATTTGGTGAGATTTGTCAAACACTGAAGTGAAATGTTTGTTAAAGTAATACCTTAAGTAAAAATGTAAGTACTACGTATTGAATGTTTCTGTAACATTCGTATAAATTATTTTTCATCAAAGTAATGATCAATAAAGACTTGGCTCACTATTGCAAATAACTCGAGATATAATGATGGGGTGAAATCACTCATGTAAATGAGAAAGTGTTTATGAAACAGAGAAATGGAAGCTGGAGTTGGCTGGAATGGAAAACGTACAGAGACGCCATCGAGAGGCCGTGGAAAGTAAAGGAAGTAAAGAAAAGATAAGGTAAATTAAAGAAAGGATAGAAGTAAGGAAATCTTAAAATAAAAACCTTTAAATGCTTGGCGGTGCAAATCAAACGGTCCGAAGAAGTAAGACAGGAGATACAAAAAAGCTGGCGAGAGGAGATTAAAAAAATGCGGCCCCGCAAAATTCATATGAATGCGAATAATGCTGAGTGACTGACTGACTGGATACATTTTTTTCGCCATTAAGTGATGAGAAGTCGTGAGAAACGCACATTTTGTATCTCTTTGACGCCATAATTAAGTCCATAATTATTAAGCAGAAAGTATTTGACCTCTCTTTCCGTAATAATAAAAATGACTTTGCCATAATTGGGGATCTCGTGAAGGTTACCAGTCGGCAGTCTCACGTGGTGAGCTGAGCCTCGAACTCTCGATATCGAAGTTGAAAAGTCGACTTGGTCGAATCGTTCCTATCTAGCTTGCTGAATTCGGACACCCAGGCGGTTAACGTACCGTGCATTGGTTGACGTTTGCGCGGGACAGGGGACAAAGCTGAAACTATTTTTTTTTGTTTCCTTAAACCAATGAGAAGAATGCTCCACAGACTTCCTCCTTGGCTGTACCAACGTTTCGCCTGCCACGAGATAAGCACCATGGCCGTTGACGATAAGGATTAGCCAAAGTAAGTTTCCTGCTCGACTAGTTTCCAACTTCGGATAGGGCGGGATGCTTGCCGAAAGCGCCGTAATCCGCGCGAGGGGCGTGGTCGCCTGCCGACCCGTGCCCAGCTTCGTCCCCGGGGAATCATCGACTCCCTTTATGTCCGCGGAGGCAAGCGGCGGCCCGCCCCTCGTGTCCCACCTTCCCATTCCCCGAATTACGCATTCATAACTCACACCGGCGACGCCCCCCCCCCCCCCGAGCAGTCGTCGGCAGGCGGATGCATATTCCACTGCCGGCGCAACCCCCACTGGGCGGACCCCTCTGGGGGGCGAGGAGAGGCGGGGGGGGGATTCGAGACGACCGCGGTGGGGCTCTTGTCCTCTGCTCAAGGCCGCCGGGATGCGGCACCAAAAACCCATCCTTAACGGAGAGAGTACGCGATTCGAACTCGGAGCCACCCGTTCGACGTCTGGGCGACGCAGACGGAGGAGCTCTGGGTCTGGTCGGCTAGATACGTATTTTGTACTCGGACGCCTCTTTTCCTGACTCTATATATATAACTCCCCGGAGTTCTATCGTATGATAGTGAATGGGTTCAACGTAATCTTATGCTTCTTTTGAGGGACTGAGAAGTCTAAGGAGCTCCAGGAGTGGATTAAATATGTTTGAAAACATATTAGATCGCTAAGAGACTTGAAATTGAAATGTTTAGCAACTCCATTTCGTTTTAGCAGAGTATTACGCGAAAAATCATGGAAAAAGTATAAATAATTATAAGCATTAACCAAATGCATATTCAATTTAGAGCGTTAGCTATTAATATCAAATTAAACAAAATCAAAATCTGCTTGAACGGCTAATGCGGCAAGGGGCAGCTGATGTGCTCTAAGGCTATCGGTGTTTCTTCGCTTGGAGTCACTATGAAACTGCTCATTTTCATCAAACAGTTCGTCGATGAATATTTGTTCTTCTTGGAGTCTGATTCTTACTAGCCTTAGCAGTTAAGATGCATGCAGAGCTGCTCGAAGATACAGTTACATGCCTCTCCTAACAAAAACACAACTACCGAAATTGCGATGAACCCCTCTTCAACTCCGAATACTTCCTCGTACGAATGCCTATCCTATGCCTTCCCATTCCTCGCTGTCCTAACGTCCCTCTTCTCTTCCAGTCTTCATCATCCCATTGCAAATCAGGATGCTCTGCATCCAGATTTCCTGCTTCCTTGTGTTTCTCCAAAATCCCTTCTCCTCCCCCACCTAGCCTAAGTAATTCCTCGTTTGTTTTCCCTTGTATCCATTTCACCTTCTCCATCCTCTCCTTACCCGCATCACATAAGCCTCCAGTCTACGTCTATCCTCCTGCTTCAATAACCATGTTTCGCGAGGAACAAAACCACGCTCTAAATTAAAGTTTCGACGAACCTTTTCTTAACATCCTTACTCAGCATCCCTGTCATCGCTCCCTCCCGTTTGTGTGAGTTTCTATGCCTAAAGCAATTCTTCTTCCTACGTCCCTACTACATTGAGCATTTTGGTCCTAGTCTTTCCCTTTTTCAAAAAACGTGTGACCTCACTTTTATTTACATTTATTTTTCCACCCATACCTATCGCACTGACTTCCCTATGCGTTCACCAATGATTGTAACACCTGTACTGAATAATTAACTAAAGTTTGATCATCCGAAAAACCTAACTGATTTTATGAAATCCCCGTCGACTTTCATTCCTTTACCCTCCAGTACTTCTTTGGCATATCTTACAATATTTTCCACGTATATGCTAAACAGCACAGGTGATAAGGGACACCTCTGTCCAACGCCTCTTCCTAATACCGACTATCTGGACTCCTCATCTGCCACTCCTACCTGAGCAACGCGGGTGTTATGAGATACGAGATTACTTATACGCTTATATGCCATCTGCTCATGTGAGATTACGTATAAGTCTCCTATCCTTACCATCTACTCCTATTGTCTACCATACATTCATTAAATCTATTCAAACCGCTCTTACAAACGCCTTTTCGAAATCTACGATACAGGTAAATACGTCCTGATTGTATGATATGTTTCTCTCTATTAGTGATCTCATTACTGCAATGGCATCTTGCCTTCCTCTCCCCTTCTTCAACCCAAACTGATCATCCCCTAAGTAATCAGTTGCCCTGCTCTCCATCCATTGATGATCCTGTAAGACACTGAAGTTGTGCGCGAAATCAAGCCTATTGTTTTGTAGTTCTCACATATACATGGCTGCCTTCCCTCTTTTGGAACAGCAATTAACACTGCGAATCTGCGATATTACGGTCGAATGCCTCCCTCATGAATTATGCGAAATGGCCCATCAAAATTCGGCTTCACACATTCTGCTGAACGTTTAAAGTATTCCAAGGGAAATGTTTACGCGCCCACACGACTTTATATTATTTGAATTCCCTTTCTAACTGGCCATGAAGCTAGCCCGCGCCTTAGCTATCCTCATCTACACCACATTTTTTTCTGCGTTTAAGCTCGCTGGCCTATTGTCTCTGCCAAACAGTCCTTTTATACATTCCTTCGATATCTTCAACAAATAGTTCGACAAATGATTTTCCTTACATATCTTTGATTGTTTGCACGGTTTTTCTCGTCTTAATTCCTGAGAGAGGTCTCATCTTCCTGTAGAGCGTACCAATTTACCCTTCCTTTGTAAACTCTCCGTATCTTCGCGTAAAATATGTATATAGTTCAATTTAATCCGGCTGGCAAACCGCAGATGGCCAAAATTGACAAAAATGACGACCAAAGAATCTAAAACCTATATCACAGCTGCATTCAAATGTATATTTATAATGATATAACATGTCGAAGCACTGAATACTTGAAAATATTTCTTGAGTTTGATTAAATATTTTCATAAAATTTACGTGTAACTGCCGCTCTACATTCTGAGCTATGAAAGTGGATAAATTATTCTTCGTGTTTTACTTCATCTTTCGCTTTACTTCTTCCTGTATGTTTATTGGTGCACATCACGCCAATTTTGGAGGAATGTTTATTACAGTGCCAGAAAATCCTCATGTAGCACCGTTTAGGGCTGTTTATGCCGCGGATGGGATTCCCTATATCAGCAGTTATGAATTATTTCAGAGAGCAGAAAAATCTGGCGAAAAAAAATTTTCATCGATCATTCTAGAAGAATTCCAAACTTTTCTATAGCATTTGGGTCAATCATTTGTGTCTAAAAAAAGTCTAGAAATAGAATGGCAAAAGATTCCAACTTAAATTTTAAATTAATGAGATCACTATTTCACCATTTATTGACTACTTCTCAATAGTTTGACCACGTTTCACTTGAATTAATAACGGATTTTCCAATACCAAATGCATTAAATTCCGATAGGCGGTAAACGGACGAAATAGAATAGAAAGACAAACTGGAGCTTATGATCGACTCTGGATTGAAAAAGCACTCATTGCATGCAGGCTAATAATTCTAAGCTAGGCCAATTCCACCATTATCTGCCAAACGCTAGAATAGCATACCACACGACGCTCTAGTGGGAGTTTAAACATCTATTTTTAAAATCTTTCGGTTAAATCATCGAAACGATCGCACGCGTATCGAGGAATGACGATAGATCGAGCTATTCGAACAGATTGTCATGTTCACTCCAATATCTCCGAGCACGTGAAACATGTTTAATCATCCATTTGATGTGGTGACCGACCTCTCATGGGGCTGGCTGGCTCTCTGATTTCATGACTCGATGGCGATGATGCTTGAAATATTTGCACAATCACCGCGCATCAATTGGGGAGAGAGAGAAACCGGGGATACAGCCAATATTTGCTACTCAACGGGGTTTCGGAAGAAGGAATGTGAAGGGGAACTCGCAACCCCCCCCCCCTCTCCCCCCGGCGGTCTCCCAGCGGGTGGATAGGACAGGAAATCTTTTCCTTCGGCCGGCAGAGGGGTGCGTAGGAAGGGGCGAAGCGGGGGACGTGTGGCCCATCCGCGGGCTCTCTCCATATAAGTATTGCATTACTCCGCGCTCCAATCACAAGAAAACCTCGAGGCCATTATTTACATCCAGCTCCAGCTGCACGAGTCCAGCAATTGAAATGGCCGCCGTCTGGGCGTCACACCCGTCGGACGCGAACCAATAATTACTTAGTTAGTAAACAAATGCCGGGGCGAGCGCGTTTTGCACGGACGATGGTCGCTCGAAAGATCTGGATGTGCTAGCAAATGATCTCTCTCCATCTAATCTCCTCGGGCATTTCTTTTGATTCGCAAAATTGGGACCGGTTCCCGGCAGAAAACATTCAATCAACTACGCAAGGAAATCAGAGTCCCCCCCCCTATCTCTGGAAAGGGCAAGATGGGTATTCGATTCCAATAACCACGGTAGGGTGTGGGGTTGGGAGATGAGAAAAATTAGGGCGAGGGCATTTTAGGTTCCGGCGATGAATAGCTCTCCGGTCATGACTTGACAATCGTTCATTCCGTGCCGTGGGGGTTGATGGCAGACGTGGAATTGGTTATCGGGCGACGACCGTTAGGTTGGGGCCTGAAATAGGCCCGCGTCGAGGGGTGAGAGCGCCGCGTTCGCCACGGTCAGTCTTTTGTCAGCGAGTATGTGTGCGTGGAGGGGAAGGAGTAGGGGAGGAGGGGCAGGGTAGGAGAGGGAGGGATGGGGGGGGGGGTCACCCTTTTTTTACCATCAGCATTCTAGGAACTCCTTAGGATTCTTCCACGCCCAAAGTTCGGCGATACACGCATCCGTGTGATAGCAAGCAAGCTAGCAAAGAGTCGTCCCGAGTGATTTTGTGGCCGTCGAATACTTTTCGCTCATTTCCAGGAAAAAACTAGGAAAGGCACTCAATTGTCGAAAAATTTTCCAAATTTAATATCTAAATTTTCCTTTAAATAACGAAATAATGGCACTGCTTCATCCTCTTCGACGCAGGTGACCTCAGGTCACCAATTGTACTCTTATCAATGCACAACTGTTGGATTCAATACAACAATTTTCATTTCCACTTCCGAATGCCGGAAAATAGCACAATCTTGACGGAAGGAATAATCTTATTTCAATATCTTCCTATTGGTGCAACAATTGAGTAATGGTCCTACCACGCTCTCCTTTCAATCTATTTGCTTCTGCATAATGACAAAACTGTAAATGACGGCGCGCACCTAGACGAGCAATACATCCGACACCATTCGGCAATACATCCGACATTCTCGTATCAGATGGTCTCTGGGCAATAATGGTAACGCCAGGTCAGCCGGAGGACAAGCACAGCACTCCCGGAGCACTGTCGGGCACTGTCGGGCACTGACGGTGCTCGTCGACCGGTCTTCCCGACACGAACCGCGCGCAGGTGTCGAGCGTGGGTGGGCAGGGGACCGCTCCCACTCGTCACTTCATGATCATGTACTTCGCATATTTTGGCAGTGATTTAGAGGTAGATAGGCATATTAGCAAGGGCATTAGTAGAAGAATTTCATTTGCGAAGAAAGCGTTATACGGAGAGAGTTGATGAGAGAGACGACCTTAAGAAAAGTCGTTAAGGATAGACGGTTATGTGATAGCGTTGAAGCGAGGCGTAAGCGTCTTATGGCTCCGAAGCCACCTCTGTGAAGAGAGAAGATAAGTTTAGATGTCTTTTAAAAATGCCTGAGGAGAAGTAGGAGAGAGTTGTCTGGCGAAGAGAAAGGCAAGTGATAAATAAAAGGGCGGGGGAAAGGAGGGAGTTTTAAAATGGAATTTAGAAGAAACTGGAGTGGATGGTGGAATGTTGTGAAGATTTTGGAATTCAAAAGGAGACGATAAAAGAGCAGCAAACTGTTGGATAAGCGGGATGGCAAAGAAATGAGAATAAGCATTTTGAACGAAATGAAGTGTGGTAGGAAATATGATAATAAGAGGTAAAGAAATCGCGCAGGAAATAGATTTGGGCATAGAAGGAGATATTCTCATAGATTGTACAAGGTTTGTATAAAAAGTATCGGCAATTTTTTTCCTGGCGCGTGCGTGAAGTGCCGAATTCAAGACGTGCAGAGTCGAGTGTCTGCTTGCGAAGATCTTCTGCAACGACATCGCGACGATTCCCCAACGATCCCGACTTGGCACCAGACCATTGGCACTACCCGAATATTTCCTATTCCCAAAAGTGAAATCCTTCCTCAAAGGATCCTTCCACCACGAGACTCTAAGTGCCGCCAAAGATGCTTGCACGCGTACCTTTAAGGACCTTCCGGGATACGTCTACCAGGGAGCCTTCGAGCCGTGGAAACGTCGCCGGCAAAAGTGTGTCCACGGCCAAAGGAAGAAGTAATTTAAAGAATTTAAGAGGCATTAAAGAAATATTTGAAATAAATCTATTTTTCCGAAACTTTTTGCGAAACTTTTCATACAAACCATGTAAATATTATAGCTTGAACATTGTTTAAGGGGACTGTCTTCGACCCTGGGACCGGTAGATTACATATACTTGATAGGGGCACCCACATACGTAACATCTACGGGCAAGCAAATAAAAAAATGGGGATTTATTAGACGCATTTTTGGCAGGAGTGACTCCAAGGTCAAGGAACATTGTTACCACGCTCTTGTAAGGCCTCATTTAGAACATGCATGTAGTGTATGGGATCCAAATGAAAACGGCCTCATTCGGGAAATTGAGATGGTTCATCGCCCTTCTAGCCCTTTCGTTAAAAAATCTTACGATAAAACGAAAAGCGTCAATGAAATACTTATGGAGTTACGGGTGGGAATCATTAGAAGAGAGACGATTCAATGCTAGGCTGAACTCTCTATGAGGGGATGGGTACCTTCCTGCTGCCTGCAGCGTGTCCTGCAGTGCGTCCTTGGCGGCGGAGGCCATTGCATGTTGCATGTCCATGTGGTAGTGGCATTTCCCCTTTTTACTTCTCAATTCTAGTTTGCACGTTATTGGATAGATTTTTACTACAATCTGAGGTGCATGAGTGGGTTGGTTGATTCCAAAGAAACTGCGGGAGATGCCGCAACAGTAACTTTTAACGGAGTCATCCGCTAATCCCAGTCAAGGCGAATGATTTTTACACTCTGAAATTGTTGCAGGTTAGTTAATATTATATGTATTTGCATGTGATATTCTCTACAGACTCATTCCACCATTCACATTCACTTTCTTGTTCATTCTATGAAATAGAGAGGTACATTCATTAGGCCCTTAAGTATATCACATAACTCAGTACTATATTAAAATAATTTCAGCATTATGGCATTTTCCAGGCATATATTTATTACAGTTGTATTTTTGTAGTTTTTATTCCAATTCTATGGATGAAGCAAGTACTGGCAATTTTTCACTCTTTGGAATTCTCCGGCAAAAGAAAACTATCATTCATATATGACACTAAATTTATGAAAACCCTGAATTCAACCATTAGTGAAACATCATATGATGTTCCATATCCAGTATGAGTTTTGAATATGAAACTTTTTCTAACCTATGTGAATATGCTATTAAATATTAAATTAATTTTAGAGTGCAGTGCTGCAATGAAATTATTTAGGGCATTCGAAATATCCTCTCCGCGGTGCCTATGATTCCAGCGTCGTTGATCATGGTAACGATTTACTTATTAACTGTACCCTCATGCATGTTATACGTGACTACAATGCCTGTATTCTGTTGAAAACGCTCAACTCGGATTGTTTCCTAATAATTATCCTGGTCGAGTGCTAGCGAGCTGTTCCACCGATGACCTGTCTTTGTTTTGGTAGAAGCCTGTGGTCTTGGTTCATTTTTCTCATAAAAAAATAATATATTTATTATGTGAATTAGCCCTACTTTTTAATTAAGTCTCCCTCCAGCCTGTATAAAAATTTTCACATTATTCGTTAGTTTTTTAAGGAATATTTTCCATTTTCCCTGCCTCTCCCATTTCCTCCCTTATCAATCACCCTTCCCATCAGGTGCTCACACCCCCTGCCACATACCTTTTTGGTGGATCGCGAGGAATTTATGCCGATGTGGATGAGAGAGCAGTGGAGGCGGCGACCGCCCCCCCCCGGGCAGTTTCAATTCTAAAGCTTTAGGGAGGAAAGAATCCCCCTTCCGCGCATCCTCCAATCGCGCACCCTCCAATCGCGCATCCCCCTCCCGCTTGAGCGGCCCGTCGCCGACAATCAAAAACGATCAATCGCCGAGCGGGAGAATGGAGGGCGCTTGGTTTCAATCTCGGGCATACAAAAATATCTCGCTCAACCCTTTGCAGGCTGGCATTGAAGATGCGAAAGATCGAGAGAAACAAATAAACGTCGACGCGCGACCGAGTACTAGTTAGGGACTCCGATGAAGACCACGTAATTACATACGTGTCTCTATTTTTACTTCTTTTGGCGATTTCGAATTCGTGTTCGATGCAGATAATTGTCAGATAAAGGGACGGTTGATTTCAATCGGATATTCTGGGTAGAGAACGATCGACAATCGAGGCGGCCGAATCCGCAAATAAATTAAGAAGCGACAGTTGACAAGTAAACTATCATTCACCATATTGTTTTCATCTTACATTACTGTAATATCGTGTAATATCACTATCACAATAGAAAGTGGCATCTTTCTCCATTTACATAAACGGAGAAGCCCTCCAGATTTAAAATTGGGTATTTTTTTATGAAATGAGCATTCCAAAATCCATTTTCTTGTTATTTCTATAATTTATCTGTTAATTTCATTTGTATTCACTGTTTCTCAGATTTTATATCAAAAATGTGTTTTTCGAATTCTCATCTCCATTCAGTTTCTCAAAAAAAATACGAAATGGCTGCGAAGACTCTTCAGGTGAGATTTTGAATGAGTTGCTGGTCCTTGAATGTAAAGTCGGGATTAGATCAGGAGAAATATGAGGGATAGCACTATTTTGGGGAGTAATTAGGAAAATTTGTTACAGTTTTAGCGGTGTATGACCGAGATATCTCAGTTGACGCGGAAATTATATATAAAAATGTTAATGTATGTATGAAAGGTGCCATGTGGATTTTTGGGTTATTGCTTAGTTATCACACGTCCTAGTAATAATGCCATCGCTTTTTTTGGATTCTAGTAAGTGCTTATGTCGCTGAATGTATGTAAGAGGATGTAGTTCGTTATCGGTATTATTATTATTATTAAAAATACACATGTGCTGATAGACAGTGTCAGGTGGCACACAAGTCCCAAATAATCGCAAAAGATAATAGATAAAATTAGACTTCAAAACACAAATCTCTTTAACAAAACAAGCGAATCCCCATCCCATTAACATCCATTAATCAGCAAGAAAAAAGATAAATTAAAAAAATTAGGCTATTACATATAATACAATACACCACACATCAATCAAATTATTACATATATACCTTACGTGATGTTAATGAAATTGGCGCGAATTCCAACGACAGCTTATTATAGTTTTTATATTCCTCGATTTGAAGAAGGGAAAAGGGAATTGATTCCAAGGCTTACAAAACTTTCCGAGTCTCTCAATTTTCGAAAACGACATACTTAGGACGACCTAAACGGAATGAGCACTGGAGAACATTTTTCTAGTAGTAGTAGTAGTTTTGAGGGGAGGCGACCGACAGCTGAGGTCATTTGCACCATAGGGGATGGACAGGAAAGGATGAAGGGTGGAGAGAAACCCGGCGTCGGCATTAGCCTACTCTTTACGAAAGGCGCCAAGGGGTCCGTAGCTTAACGTCCCATCCGACGGACGGCGTACTCACTCAAAGTGCCCTCCACAAAGCACCTCAAGTAGGGATCGACATACCACTGAAAAATATACAACACCGCCGGGATTTGAACCCGGGCCCTCAGGGTGGGAAGCCAGTACGTTAGCCCCCGCACCATCTCGATCCCCGAGCATTTTTCTATGAACCTTAATATAACACTCTACTAATAGCTGTAAAACAATATTCCATTTCGTGCCCAAACGGTAACAAAAAGACATTTTGACTTCCCGAGGACCAATGGGATAATTTTCAGGAGTAAGTGATCTTGGCATCTACGTGGAACTATTGAATTCAAAAAGCAATACAAATGCAATGATTCGCCGTAAACAACGAGACAAGAGGAAACAGATTAACGGCATATATTTAGCTCTACACATAGATATTACTATGAATGAAAAATAATTGATAATGATATATTTGTGAGTAAGTTTTAAATCGATAAATAAAAGAACCAGTCACGCAAAGGTTTCCTCGGTCAAATAAAATCTTATTTCCAGTCTTCACATCCTCTGTTTGCCATAAGGGAATATATTTCACCGTAATTTTTGGTGGAAAAGGATTAAATTTGATCCTATTATGACTTTGGGTACCTGTCCGACGCATTCATATTCCCTTACTATACTTAAGAATTCATATATTACGAAAACAGAAATAACCATTTTTGTATCAGGAAATGTATCATCAGGACTCCCATAACCGCTCCTGAAAACTAACCTCTAGACTCATTCTAAGCAAAGAGCGAATATGTTATTTTTTATATTTGTATAGGAGGCTGAGAAGGTGGTATGAAGGGGGGGGGGGAGTGTATTAGAGGAGCTTCGGTCGCCCTCTAAGCGGCTATCTTCTATTCAATGTCAGGAGTCCTTTTGATCCGTTCCTTCGAAGATGTTGCATTGACTCGAGGCTCGCCGGCCATAACGAAATGAGATGAAATGAATAACTTCTCCCCCAGGGATTATTCTCTCCAGCTATGGTTGCCCTCGGGTGGGTTGTCGTGATGGAGAGTGGGCGGGCGGGTGATCCTGCGTCAGGCGTCGTCGGAAATTACTGCTTAGTCCGCCCTACCCTTTGTCTCTTTGAGAGGGCTCTGAAATGTATAGCGATCATCTCCATGCTCCCCGTCATTAATTACGCCATCGTTCCCGAAAGGTTTTCGACTCTGAATGGTTTCTCGTCGTTCCAGTGTGCAGATTCACCGTCGAGTGATGATGGCGCGATTGCTATCGCGACCAGAATACCGATGAGATTTTAAACACACCTGTCCTCCAAAGAATTACGCGTTTCAGCTCCAAGCCCCTATTCATCGACGTATCGTTCGTTCCTCGATGCCTACTGCTGGTTCTCATCCATCTCCAGCTCCCTTCGGCTTAATATGCATGTCGGTTACTCGCTAAATGGATTGCGAAGGTGTCGCATTCATGGAAGGGGAATGTAGTTTCGCGTCTCTCTAATCATCTTGAAAACTATGAATGAATGAATCAGTCATATTCTTGCTTCATATTCGTTAAATTATCTTTGTCCATTGAAATGATTCATTAGTCCTTCTATCAACATCAATCCATTCAACATTAAATATTTAAAAAAAACATAAAATAGACTTTGAAGTGATGTTGTTTGTTACTTCATCGCGAGAATGAACTTGTAGTTAAATACTCGTATGATACAATAGTACAGACGAAAAGGAGAAAGATATTGACTACATACAGGGTTCGTCCGGAAAATAAGTGTACTGAGCTCAGGAAAAAAAATTATTACACTTTTACATATCTTAAGCTAATATTCCTCAAAATAGGACCCTTGTGAGTCGATACACTTGTTCCAGTGGCGTTCCCATTCCTGGAACGCTCCCGCGAAGGCATCATCGGGAACCTCTCGAAGACTCGTCGTCGACCTCTTCTCTGCCCTCCACGAACATCTTGTGCCACCGAAAGATCATGTTTCTGGACATGGCTGACTCCCCGTAAGCCTGGTTAATCATACCGACAGTTTCGGTAGACGATTTCCCAAGCTTTACCGCAAATTTGATGGAATAACGCTGCTTCGGCATCGCGTTCCGTGACGTGGGTCGAGCGTGGAGGTTCGCGTTAACAGAGCTCCTCACTACACCACAGCTCAGACCCGACTGCCTTTTTCAGCGTCGCTTGCCAACATACCCCCCTCCAATCGCAGCCCGTCAGAGCGGTGCTGGGCGCGCCTGGAGCGGCGCGCCCAGCCCAGGAGTCAGTACACTTATTTTCCGGACGAACCCTGTATTGATAAGAAAACCTCGAAAGAAAGAGAATTACGTCTCTTATACCTTCAAACACACAGCTCTCAGAAACCTTATATAGTATTATGTGCTAATAACAATTAATGCATCTGTGGAAAGTGTTACGCGGAAGTCTATACTAAAAGTGAAATGCGGCATTAAAGAACATCAAGGGGCAATAGAAAATAAGCATAGGGAAATTTGTATGTACAGAAATTGCGTATGGAGCAGAAGACAAAATTAAATCAGAAAGATATCAGCATTGGTCTGTGGAAGTCATATCCCACATGATTAATGAATTTGATAATAGAAATTTTCAAAGCCGAACAACTTCCATGCCGAGAAAATCAGTACATGCATTCACTTTCTTGGAAAACGTTTCATGATCTAGCGATGCACAGCATGAATATGAAAGTTATTACTCCCTTACACTAAACAAGCCACCAAGCTCACCATAAATAGCACATGTACGAGTATTACTTAGGGCATGAAGAACCGGAAAATATAATCAATGAAACGTTGTTCCTACGAAATACTCAATTGGCTGGAAATAACGTGAAGGAAAGATTAGGAATAAGAAAAGGAAAGATTTTGAGAGTATACGGAATGAGCAGTCACTGAATGTTATAAATTCGAGCTATGAAACTAATTGGTATTTCTTCTGCGCAGCGACGATAGAGTATTGCAGACTGAGAGCCCAACTGGATCCACAGCAGACCTAGGGTAGCTTTAGTTGATTGACGATTTCAAATTGAGGGCAAATGCGTTCAAAACTAAACCTGTCCTATTTGATAAGAATGGTGGTCAAACGGGTAAACGCACAGAGAGGTAAACTTCGTATATGTGGCTAAATAATGGTATACTGGAGGCCTAAGACCTTTTTGCAACCAAAATTGCACACACTTTTGAAATACTGACTAAAATTAATGGATAACAACTGGAAGTATTTTATTATTGATAGCAGGGATAATCTATAGTTTACGGTATTTTTTATATTAGTTACGAGGCAATCGGATCACCTTGAGCATATGGATAACATTTTAGCAGTAGGCACCCTGGATCTCTGGCAAAATCCACCTTATGAAAATGACCCTTAAATAAAATCTCGGTAAGGCGTAGAAATGCTGAAGTCAGATCAAGCCAGATCGTTCGTTAATGGATTTTTTTAATTTGATTTTTAAGTTAAAATATTTAGCAATCAGTCAAACTAAAATATCATTCAAAATATAAGCAAATAAAATTCTTATTTAAAGAAACTCAGCTCATAAATAAATTTGGTGCATTGTTCAGCAAATAAAAATTTTGGAATCAAAGTTAATTGACGCTAACATTTTTCCTCTAGAAGACATTTCTGCACTCTTCACATTAAATATATCGTTTTTCGGTTTTTTTCATACCGCCATGATATCCTTCACAATTGACGTCCGCTTGAATTTCAGCTTGTGCATAAAATCCTAAATCCTTCTTCTTAACCTTTTCCTTATTTAGCAACAATCGCTTAGGCCGGGTGTGGCAGCCCTGCTGGTCAGAGCACTGCTGTCGTTCGAACCAGAGGGTTCTGCACTCAAATACTTTGAAGTCTCCGGACATCCCCTGCGCAAATATCTCCGGGATATTTTCTGTCATCAGAACTAATGGGAAGTCATAGGAGGCATGATGTTGGAAACTGACCTGGTTTCCCTGATTAATGCGAAAGGATCGCCTCACCTATCACATCAGACTTCGGGGCTTGTCTTAATTTTTATGAATGAAAGGAAAACTTTTGGAGATACCGCAAATGAAACAATTTTGCGAGGATTCGCTCCATGCGGTAATGATCCCTGTCGAGACAGACGTGTCGGACGAGAAGACGCACGATGCAGTTCGAATGAAATCTTCCCCTGGGATATCGGCATCGCTTGTCCCTCCGAGAGGGCACGCCAACGCTCCCAACCGGTAACTACAAGGCCCGACATTGGTGAACTATCCGCACAAATACCTCGCCCCCCCTCCCACCCACCCTGCCTCTCCAGACTCTCTCTTCCAGCCGCGGGTCGAATTTCAGTCAGAAGGGGAGAGTGATGGTTGGGGGAGCAATGAAGACCGGTCCGTTTTATTCAGAAAATCACGCCGGACGGCTGTGATCGTGCAGTGGAGTGATGCATGCCCCGATACCTTCGACTGGTTCATATCGATGTTAAGCATTGTTTTTTTGTTCCGTTTACAGTCATATTTTTGGAATTTTTTTGATTGAATTGCGCGTATTTAAGGTCTTTTTATTAAGCATTACGAGTATAGAAACGGAGGTATAAGTTTGCATATGAGAGATAAATGATATTTGATCGAGTCTCATCTGACACCACAATCCTCAATGGTCCCATCTCCCTCTCTTCCTACGCCCGAGGGGACCTACTTCTTTAATATCTCCGATTCTAAGGGACTAGAATTACTAAAGAATCTGACATGGCATCCCCTGCGATAAAGACATTCCAGCATAAGATAATTTCCAAGGCAACAAGCTTTATGAAGGAAAGTACAACGTGATGATAACGCCCACGGTGGTTCGTATGTGTGTGCGTACATGGTTTTTATAAAATGATTCGCGAAAAGTTTCGAAAGAATAGTTTTTCTTCAGATATTGTTACACTGCCTCAAAATTCTTCGAAGTACATCCTTTGAGCGTCTACAGACAGTTTTGCCAGAGCGGCTTTTCCATGACTTGAAGGTTCCTTGGTATGCGGATTCCGGGAGGTACTTCCGGGATTCCGGGAGGATTTCACTTTTGGGAATAGGAAATAGTCTGCTGGTACTAGGCCAGGACCGTAATGGGGTTGGGGAATCGTCGCGATACCGTTGCAGAAGGTCTTCGCAACCAGACACCAATTCTGCTTTTGTCCGTCCGTCAAGATCTTAGGGACGTATTTAGCACAAATATTTCGTATCGCCATATATTTCAGTGACAGTAGTGTGCACATTGACACCTGATCAATGCCAATATACGATCTGCAATCATGCGCACACTTAACTGACGGTCTGAATTCAGCACTTCACGCACACGTCAGGGAACAACTGAAAACGATACTTTTTATACTATCCTTGCATGTGAGTAAGGCAGCGACACATTCTTCTGGACACGGGGAAATAGGAGGAAGGGGGGATGCGGACTCTCACAGGGGTTGAAGAGGAAGGCGGAGAGCACGCCTCCTCTCGCAGGGCCTCCGCGCAAATGCGTTCCTGATGACCTGTCGTAGGCGGGCGGTTTCGGGTGGCTTCGGGCGGCGAGGGGCCAGGGCCCGTGACTCCGTGCGTGATCGCAGCGAAACGGGACGCAATGGTGGCGAGGAGTGAAAGGAAGAAGAGAGAGGTGGGGCCGCAGTGCGATGAAGAATTGTCTAATTCGTTTTTGATGAAAGACTGCCAGAGAGGACGCCATTCGCATCGCCGTTTTGTTAATATGTATTCGAGGGAAGGGGCGGAAGAGGAGGCTCACGGCCGGGGGCGATGGGGTTCTCTGCCCCTCGTCTCCCATCCCAAAGGCAAACCCCAAATCACTTTCCCTCCCTCTCTCTCCGATTGACCATCGACTCCACCGCCACCGTACCCTTTCTTTTGGTGCCTCGTGAGGATGCCTATCCCTGGCGGGAGACCCTTATCTTGAATCCTCGATCGACAGGATACGGATGTGCATGCATTTTTTTATAATAAACGATAATGTATCGGCCCTCCGTTATCGGTCGAGGAGGAGAGGAAAGAAAGAGTCGAGGCGGTTGATTAAAAAAAAAGGCCATACCACGAGCGCTCTTCGCTCAAAACCGGAAAGGAAATTTTTAAAGACGAGATGGGTCGTTTAAGGCGGAGGTTTTCACACCTTGCCACGACGTTTACGCCGCCCTTCCCTTCTCATAGTTTCGTCTCGGAGATCACGATCTCGAGAGGCGTTAAAAAAAAAAAATAAATAGAACACTCGTCAAGAGATTTGAAATTGCTCGGGGTGCCAATTATGCGACCGTAAAAAGAAATATGTCAATGATACACCCTCGGGAATGGAAAGAAATGCAGCCCTAGTTTCCTCCTTCTTTTTACGACCTTTACCACATACCTGTTTCTTGGGGTTCTCCCGTGGGATGAATAAGGAAAAAATCAAATCGGATTTCGAGCAGCGGTTTATTTAAGGTATTATTTTACCCATCCATATATGTCCGAGTTACCTTCAAACCCGGCTAGATGGAAAAATGACGTGGTTACTATTTATATAACTATGTGTGTTTTTGTACTAGAACAGTTTCTAAAACAACACTTTAGGGGAGGCATTGTTTGGCCATAATTAATTCGCGGCCATTCCCGGTAGGAACGTCCATTATGAGTTCCCACCCCGGTTTATTATACTTTTGATTGCGGCTGTGATTGCCGGTGTGAGCGAGGGGGGCGCGGACGGCGGGGAATGCAGGGGTCTCGATTGATTCCCGGGTGGAGCGGGGCGTCTCCCTCCTTCGGCAACCACCCATGGGGCGCACAAAAGAAGAAGAGGACGACCTCGCATCGCCCCCCCACCTCTCGGCTGTCGGGAGGGGGGCGTCGTCTGCTCTTAGGTGCGCCCCCTGCATTGTTGGGTCCCTCTGGATTGATGAGGGGCCGGGGGGGGGGAGGGGGGGTACTTTTGTGAAGGGGGCTGGATGAAAGGGTTTTGCAGTTGCTCGCAGGTGCGCGTGGTGGTGCTTTGGATGACGGCGTTGCTGCGGCGCGTCGAATGCTGGGCGGCGGGATTGCAAAGGAGGTTGCGCCAACGAAATATGCAATAAGTAAAAACGCGAGAGTTCATTTTTGTCGTGCTATGTCATCGTCACGCCTATGGCTATATTTTTATTTCTTTGAGGCAAAGGTAGCCTCAGGGTAGTACGCCTCCGGAGCTGAAGGTTGCATGTTCAATTCCTACAAGTGTCAAAACTTCTCCACTTTGGGACGTTGTGCTTCTGATTTTTTCACAAAAGAATGAGGCAACGACATAAGGCGGATACATTTCATAACAACTAAATTGTGGTCAGAGTCCGCATCCGCTCCCAGGAAGCTGTGTGAATTTATGACATTGTTCCTAAATCTGTGTCTAACCAGGATATCATCTAGCTGATACCTTTCTGAGTCACCTGGCAATTTCCATGCATACCTGCATCTTTTCAGCTGTCTAGAATAAGTGTTGTTAATGAGTAGACCCTGTCTCCTGCAGAACTCAACTGCTTTCTCCCTAAGGTCATCCCGCGTGCCGAAACCGTAGTCCCCCACTTCATCACCATCTCTTCCTTCACCTACCGTTCGATTCCAATCCCCCATCACTATCAAATGTTTCCCTGCAGGAATACACACGCGATTATGTCCTCTTAACTGATCGTATATCCTATCGACCTCTTCTTCCTTGTGGTTGCTCGGTGGCATGTATACCTGAATAATAACCAAGTGCGTCGGTTCTGCTTTTATATCTACTGGGAATAATCTATCCGATACCTGCTCTATATTGACTACTCTTCTTCCTACCTCTTCATTTAATACAATGGCAATCCCTCGTGGCTCTCGTCCCCGCCGTTGTATAGTATTCTATAATTATCACTCCAGTATTCCCCGCTATCCTTCCATCTCACCTCGCATAGACCTAAAATATATATATTTCCCCTTTCCATCTCTCGCTTAAAATTCTCCCATTTCCCCGTCCTCATCATTGTCCTAACATTCCACGTTCCTATTCTAACTAATTTGGTCTTCTTCTCCTGCGTCTTCTGTCCTGCTGCTGCTGGTTTTCCCTTGCAAGGGTTTCGTGGGATGACGACCGCGGAAGCCTTGCCTCCCCCGCTGCCGGGCACGACACACGGCCGATTGGGCCGAGCCCCGTGGTTGCCAGGACTCAAAATATCTCTATTGTCCATCACATTGTTCTTGGGAATGATAATTGAGGTGGTTTCCCGTTGCCTTCCTCAATAGTGTTTTTAACGTGACACCATCACTTACTGGCCGCCCCACTGGGGTCAGACGCCATTGCAGCCGCCTCACTGAGGAACAGACGCTGCGTGGACTACCTTTCGTCTGGCTCCTAACCTTCGACCTATCTGGCATGGGTGACCCTACCAGGAGCAATTTTTATTACTCCCGCCAGTACAGCTCTAGGGGTCATCGGAACGCACAAGCCCTTCCACCACGTCAAGGTTGTAGTCCGGGGAGGGATATATATATATATATATATATATATATATATATATATATATATATATATATATATATATATATGTATATATATATATATATATATAAAATATCTTCGAAATGGAACGCTCATCGGCGACACACAAATATATAAAAACACAGATGTAGATTTTTAGAATATAGAGACACAAAGAAAGGACACTCACAATTTGTTATTTTACGTTTCGACAGCACGGCTGTCGTCTTATATATATATATATATATATATATATATATATATATATATATATATATATATATATGTATATGTATATATATAATGATATGAATAACCATATTAATATTGTATGTGCGTGTCGGTTCGTGGGGGTTAGTTATAAAGTAATATGCGTAAGTGTCAGGGAGAGCGAGAGGCTGGCATGAATCGGCGACACAGTAGCCCCCAAATGCCCAAAGCGGCTGCCGTGGGCGGAGGGTGTGGACTTCCGAGGTCTTTTGTACGAGCGTACTTTCAAGAGGCCTCGCCGGTGAGGGAGATTGGGAACTGGAGAGCCCTTTCGGGAGATATTTTTGTTGGCGATCGTTGTACACGTGCAAGGTGAATTTGCCTCCCCTACTTCATTCCATCTGTTCTCTCTTCTGATATATTTTGTTCTATGTACAGCGACCTGACGAGTTGTTAAGTATTTCGTCTGTGTTATTTCATTGACTGATATTCTGTTTTACATCCTGCAATAAACAAATTGATATTTTATTATTTCCCTTTTTTTCAATTTGAGATAACTGAGAACTATTTGTAGCGTTTAAAAGAGAATGATGGCCCATTTAATTTCGATTTTATGTTCAGTACCTGAAGTTCAGTTTTAAAGAATGTGATGAAGTTCTTTTACCGCGTTAAGATATAAATAAATCTCTTTAGTTATCGAAACTCTTTATAATTGGAGGAAGAGAAGTTATAAAATTTCACCTGTCCTATATTTTATTATTTATTCAGTTATTTCCTTCCAAATTATTTCAAACGTGCCCTAAAAAATATATCAAGGAGCACTTAGCTTCGTGATGAAAGACAATCCACAGGTCGTCAAAACTACTGCGTTAACGGATTATTGCAATAGAAATTTAATGAGTGTCGACATGTATAAAATACATTTTTATGGTGAAACTTACGCACGCCCACGCTTGTTTTTCAACAATCTTTTCACGATTTTTGACAGGGGAGTCCAATGGTCTAATCAATGCTTATTTGGTCCATTCCATTACTTAAAAAAACAACTGCCGAAAAGAAATTTCATTATTATGCACAATTTTGCTTACGACATCAATATAAAAAAGGAAATATTAAATTTAAAATAATAAATAAGGAGTGACTCATTACCTTGCTTTTCTTCTGATGTTCATTATCCAAGTTAAATAATAACATAAACTATTAAACTCTCTGTGTTGGATGCGTGTACACCTGCGTGCTCTCCATCAACAAACATACGTATGTTCTGTATACACCCTTACGACTTCATCTTTTTAGTTTGGTTTCTTTTTAGGAGTCACTGGATCAACTAGCGAAAATAATAGATATTTACCTATCTAAGAATATTTTATTCAAATTGATAACACTCTTTTTAATTTTAGCAATCTACAGACGAATTTGTTTCTTCATTTGATTTGTTTATTTTACATATTCAATTTTCCTTGTAGATTTTCATTGACGTATAGTATGTTTCGATAATTGGCAACGCATATAGTAAATATTTATACTATGAATAAATGAACGAACCACACTAAGTAGAATAAAGACGCTTCACACATCGTGCACCGCGGAAATTTGTTTGTTGAGGCATGAGAATAAGCTCAGTTTGGAGGATATTGAAATCGGATTGTGGAAAAGAATGGAATACGTAAAATGGTGGAAAAGGAAAGCAGACGAAGAAGTACTGAGCATGGTATTTTGGAGTGAAGGATGTTGGGAAAGATACAAAGAAGGCGAGACAAGTGGACAGAGAGCAATTTCATCGGCGAAGGATGTCCGAAGAATGTGATTGATGGGAGAATGTTTGTTATTAGTGGATTGGGCAGAAAATTGAAAGGGTAGTTGGACGTAATGAAGGGAGGCACATAGATTGCGAATTTGAAGGGTTTCCTTTAGTATTGGGTGTCACGTTAACTGAGGCGTAGAAATGCTGTTTTGGTTATTCAGTCTGTCCATCCAAATTCTAAGTTCACACGTAGACCACCATTTGTTATACTTTCCTGTTGTGATTATAAGACCTTCTGGGAGTTTAAGTTATCCTTCCTTAAGGAGGATAAATATTCTCGTCTAGAAATCCAACACACTTGCTTTATGATTGCTTTCAGAAAACAAATTATTTGGCGACGCGATAAGATTGTTATGTCCTCCGCTGCCAAACGATTTAATCGTCATTATGTATTTCTTCTGAAGAAATCAATCACTTTTTACTAGTTTTTTATATGCATCCAGCTAATAAACTGTTAGCTGCTCATAAAAGGTGAGTTTTAGAGTCTATAGATTAACTTTTAATGCTTTATTAATCCGCGCAAGCAGCAATAAGCCTGGCCGCTTATTGTTTGCATGAAATTTTAATCAAGGTCTCTTTTGTCCATTCCATGACAAAAGAAATCAGCTACTAAAATGAAATTTAACTATGGTGGACAATTTTGCAGTGCCGAATTAACATCGAAATAAAAATATTAAATTTAATTTCTTTAAAAGAGGGGGTGTTTATTATCTTATGCTATTATGATTTTATTTTTGTATCTCCCGATACATCGCGAGAAGAATCATAACTACGAAAGAATATTAAACCATTCAAAATTGACACTGGGAATAAGTTCCTCTATGAAAGAGCAATTTGCCTTCATTTCTCAAGCAAAATGTGTGAAAGTTTGTTTCAATGAAAACCCAGACCACCTTTTCAATTTTATCCGATTGCACTGATCTCGAGAACACCAGGAAATAGTGTCTACCATTTGGAAAGTTTACAGATAGGACGAAATAAGCACGCACTATACAGAAAGGTGAAGGAACTCTCAAGATTTAAGAAAGGTCATTCCGTTCACACTAACACAGGTACAAAGGTTTTAACTTTTTTTCATTGGTAACATGTGTAATTGTGAAAATATGTGCATCTTGAAAGGAAAGGAGCACTTAGTGACATTACCCGAATTTCTCAACAAGTACTGTATTTCATGATCCTGAGGCATAAGCCCCAACATGAGACCAGTCCTCATCCGAGACAAACGGGTCAGTCCTCCTTTTAAAACAGAAGGGGCGCAAATATGCATGTCGTTGTTAAGCCTTTCCCATCTATTTCCCATCTAATTTTTCGCTCGTGAGTCATTACGACTAAAGAGCGAAAAGATTTGCAGATGCAACGGAAACCGAATACGGATCAGCACCACTCGCAATTCATTTACACGGTCAAGACCGTCAAGATGAGATGTTTGTCGCAAGCGCCGCCGGTATGAGAAGAAATTCAAAGTAGGAAAGCAGCAGCCGTTCAGAGCACACCCAGTACTCATGAACGGAAAAACCCGCGGGATGAAGTCCTCATTGAAGGCAACACAAATTTAAGTTTTCGATTACCCTATCACACCACACGCGGTCAATTTGAAAAAAGTAGGTGCGGCTGTGATAGGAATGCGAGTTAGAAATAAGCATGAATGGGGGGATTAGCTATTTGCTGCAAAGCCTGAGACGGTTGTACCAGTCAATGAAGGGAAAAGAAGGGAATATGTATTACCAGAAATTGAGGAAACAATTTCAAAAGAAAGGGTTTAAAGAATCGGTGACCTCTCAAAGAAAAAACTTCTATCACATACTTGTACCCGCTACTTGCGTTAGTTGACCGCTACTTTAACTGCTGCATTTTTACACCGTGCTCGGAATTATAGCGAAAAACTTCAGCGGTGTCCAAACACCACTGGAACTAAATGTAATGAATGGCGAGTGAACACCGAAATGTTGGATATTTTATGCTCAGGCATTGTATACGTTACGTTGGATGTATTCAAACTCGAGAGAGAGAGAGCCATTACTACGCAAGATAAGTAAATCATTCAAAGTTGACACCAATAGGAATGTGTGCCTCTGCAAGAGAGTAACTTGCCTTCATTTTTCAAGTGAAATATGCGAAAAGTTTTCTTCAGTTATAAACCATACAACTTTTCTTATTTCATTCGATCACACTGCGCTCCTCAACGTCGAAAAAGGATTACATTTCATTAGTACTCCCATCTGGAAACTTTATCTTCAATTTTTCATTAAATTAGTTGAATAATACATGCCTTAAAATTATTTATTTTTCTGTACAAAAATTCAGTAAAATATTTTAACTGTATTTTGGTGCCCTTATCATGTGAGTTTAACCTTAGCCATTTACATTGAATTACATGAAAATCATCGAGGTAGCGTATTATAGCATGAGGCACTATATCTCTGACATTTTAAAAAAGAAGATGCGTCAGTCCGTTCTTTAAAATAGAATTTTCAAAGCAGGTGTCATAGAGGTAGGTGTAGGGAGGTTGCCAAAGGTAAGGGACAACAATGGAATGGGACCTGCTTGAATCTATAGTTTCAGTGGAATAAATTATGCAAAATCAGATACACCCACAAGGGAGCGTATACCGTCTCACTGTCGCGCTTGGGATAAGGCCCGGTTTGGTAGCACATCTTCTACACGGGAGGAATAGATAAGGGTGATGTAAATTGACTATCCCATCCGTTGTCCCCGCAAGGAAGGAATGGGTGGAGAGGAACATGGATGGAGTGCTCGTGGGATGAGGCACTCGAAGGGAATAGGATTCCTCGTTGAGGAGAGAGGGCTGTTGAGGGCAGATGGCGGCATAAAAGTTGAGCGAGGAAAGGGAGGAGGGCGTTGTATAAGGGGCCGTAGAGGCCGGATTGTCAAGAAGGGGCCGGGAACCACAATATATATCTCCGAGGCGGCGGGCGAGACAATGCACAATGCGGAGACTTGAACGACCGGGAGACTTGAACGACCGAGGGCGGAGGAGGAGGGCTTGCTGCTTGGGCGCTGCGATCGGGTGTAGCGAGGCGAATGGGATTTTTGTGGACGAGTTGAAATGGGAGGTGGCCGGAGGAGGGGGCGGAGTGGAGATGCAGTTTGTCTGTGAAAGGGCCGATTATGGGAGGCAGACTCCGTCCACCGCGGCACGGAGTAGGTAGGGTTGGTTTGGGGGAGCATTGATAGAAGAGCAAAGATCTGCGCCGACCTTCGCACCTCTCTGCTAATACTTTTTATTGTCTCTTCCTCCAGCGTCTCTTTAAATGAAGACGGGATGGAAGGGAGAAGAGAATGTAGTGCTCTGGAGGCGAAAAGGCAGTGGCAGTAAATGGTAAAAATCCGTTGGCGGAACGGGGGTCGTTTGTTCTAGCAGAGGATCTCCTTCGGGGGTGGGGGGGGGGGGTGGGAAAACTGCTAGTCAGCGTTGGACCCTTCTCCTCCTGGCTACCTCCCATTGGTGAAGCAGAAGGGGTATATTCTCCGTTGTCGCTTGCGCGAAGCGAATGCCTTCCCTCCTCCGCCCTCCTCCGTTTTTCTTCTCTTCCCTTCTCTCTCTTCTCTTCTCTTCCCTTCTCCGCGGAGTGACTCAGCTGACTCGGGCACGAGTGTGGCTCCTCCACCCCCACCGGGTGCGCACCCATCGTACTGGGCGTGAAGGGGGATCCGTCGGGGTAATGCTGATCGGACTCGGAAGCAGCACTCTCATCCCTGCGACCGTGGTGAATGCGATTCATTCGGTGCCTTTCCAGGGGAAACGAGCAGAGAACACTTAAATGAAAAACTAAGAGCTGTAGGCATTCCACGTTCTCGGCTGCTTCCTTCGGCTATCGGCCTTAAACCTAACAAATAAGTGTATGTCTAACGTGGGGTGAATATTTTTGTGAACGGCATGGGAGGAATTCGCACCAGTAAGTAAGAAATCTTCCGATTCGTGACAATGGATTTTTCTCTCTCAACCTATTTCATTGGAAGAAATTCAGCTGCATAAGCTACAAGTTTATAGTTTGTAGATAATTACGACCTTAATTATGACTATATAGAAAGTTGATAAAATCAGAAATGTTCACTGCAATCGTGCGTCGGGAAAACATCATACAGGTGATACGATGGATCTACGGTTACAAAAATACCTTGATTATGTTTTAGTGAATCCTGCGAGTGCTGAATCAAAAATTTATGCCATATAACATTATATTCCTAATGTACGAGCACGTATACTTCATGGGTTCAGAGAAATCTTTTAGCACCTCAAAATTTCATGGTCTTATTAAAAATGCTTACTGTTAGTAGCAAATCGCGCCTTGTAACGCTATCCTTCAACCATTGTTTTGAGTGACAAATCTCTCACTTTTCGAAATTCTTTGAAAATTGGGGACATATGATTCCGTGCTTCCTCGTTGCATAGCGTCAATCTCTGGCAGTCAGCGGGAAAAGGTGCCAAAGCTGCTCCATTCGCGGTCACAAATGCGGTTCTTTTAGAGCCTCTTGGGAGATAAGGTTGCGAAGAGGATAGTCAGAGGTGAAGGGGTGAACATTCGTCACTCTGAAGAGGTGCTAATGAACACTTATAAAAAAGTGAAAATGTGTACTAGGAAGGAGTCGACAGTCTGAGAACCTCTTAAAAATAAGCTGGAAAAGGACAAGGACGGTTGGATCACCGGCACAAGGTTGGGGAAGCCACAGAGAAACGAAACAGCTTCAAATTTTACAGCGTTGAAATTCTTCTGACTCACTATCCGCAGGGGATTGCTCATAGATTTCCACCAGGGTCCAACCAACTTATTCGGCATTCTGACATTAATTTCCGTTTTCATGCTTTAAAATCCTCCTAGTATTCCTATCGATTATACCATTCCAAACTTGAAGCAATTCAGTGTTTTTGCAGTATAAATGCTTATTGATAAAAATTGGCTTGATGCATGGATTGTAAAAGAAAAAGAATTTCCAGTTTCTCATGCATTTCAATAAGGAAAGCTTTAAAGAGCTAAATAAAAAAAACTAAAGATTATCCTAAGGACTAAATGAAAAACATTTTAAAAGTAAATTCATATATTTTATGCACCATGAAGTCTGTAATGATCACACCGCTGCTATTTGGATTGATAATATTCCGTACAATCGTGGTCTTGTTATCTTCACCAAAATATTAGAAACCTTCGGATTAAGAAAGCTAATAAAAATTGATAATTCATGCCAAATTCATATGCAGTCAGCAATTGTTTGTATATTTATTATTTACGATTGTCGAAACCCTGAAATTGAATCCAAAACAATGAAATAAATTTCAATGAGAGGTTATTTAATGTCCATTGTGTTTGTAATCAACGCCGTCCCCGATCCAGGCTAGTATTTGATATCACTGGCTAGTGTTTCACATATTTGGACAACACGTTTGACCGCATTTCATCAGATGCAAATAATGTAAGAGTCGGGACACAAGTTTGTTGTATCAACCCCAACCCTTTCATTCTTTTTACCTGATGATGCCCTATCAATCACATCTGTTACATTTTTCATTCCTTGTACTATTTTAAGGTACATTTAATGATTAATCGAGGGAACGTATAAAAACTCCCATCCCCAGGGTGGGGATCTTCTGAAACCATGCTTTAAATATAGAGGAATGGAGAATATCAGAAACGTCTTATTTCATTTGAGTTATTTACGAAATATAGGTCGAAAATTTCTGAGACAAAATAAACGGCACACAGAAGGAGATGATCGCGGAATGCAGGCAGATAGTGGTCGCTGGGAACCCTCCAAAAACTTACTTTTAATTGATAGAATACCTTGGATAAAATGAAATCGGTGGAAAAAATGTATATCATGTCGTTTTAAGTGCAAGGCAAAGAGTAGTTTTCAGCTTAAAAGTCGACTAAAATCAATGACTCAAGAGAAGAAAATAGACAAACATATCTAGATTTAAATTAAAAACTCTAAAATAGCGAGTGAATATAGAGAATTGATTGCAAATTAATTACAGTTTCAGGATAAAATTTGAAACTGCCGAATTTGATTTTTCGCTGGGTTAAATTCAGTTATTGATCCAGAAATAAATTATTTTGTAACCCCTACTGTAAGTCGAATCTAGGTTCTTGGCCTACCAAAAAAAAGGGAAATTTCTCGACTTGTGCTAGAAGATATTACCAGAGCATTGATACATCTAATGAATATTTTTTGTGTGTAAAACTTCGAAACACCGTTCAAGGTGACTGATTTTTAAAATTTAAAATTGTTTCAACGCACATTTGCGGAAAATTTTAATTATTTAAAAGTAACCGTTGCGTTATCTCTCGCAGTTTCTTTGAGTTTATGCAACTTTAATTTATTGCACTCATATCTCTACTACGATAAAAGATATTCACATTAAGATTCCCGAAACATTACCGTGTATCAGACCGATTTTTCGTAATGTAATTAATAATACTATATTATGCATCAGAGGGATTTTTCTTCCGTACTTGTATCCAAATTAGTAGTGACTCCAATGACGCTTGCCTATATAATGGGAGTGTCAGTGTTCGCACCATCACTGGCACCAAAGGGTCACCGACTCAAGGCGTGTGCATCCAGAGCAGGCGACTTTCGCTCTGCGGCGTGCCTACCGCTCCCATGGCGACGATTGACGATCGGAGGAGAGGCCATGCTCCCCGCAGCAAAGGCGGAGGGTCCCGCCCCGCCTCGCCTGGCGGTCGGTCGGTCGATTAACCGCTGCTGATGGCGGTGGACGGAAGGCGACGATAACAGTCGGACGGAAATTCCGCGCGCAACTTACTGCCTCTGCTTCCTTATCTGCAGTCCAGGTAAAGTAAACATTCGAGCATAGACATGCATCGATACGTGTCTTTTCTTTTTCTCTTCCGATGTTAGGATAAACTCTGTATTCGACTCTGCCACACCCACCCAGTTTATAACCCCCACACCATTGAACCTGTATACTTGGAGGGGTGTAAAAGAGAATGGAGAAATTTGTAAAATATCTCGAAGTCATACCATCTTCGGGCTGAAATATAGTAGAGAAGGAACGATGGGACACTGGGGTTCACGAAACCATTGGCGGAGGAATACTCGAATGAAAAAGTTAAGGAAAGTTGTTGTTCCGCGCTAATTCAACCTCACCTTGAACACGCGTCGATTGCTTGGAACGTTGCGCAACACGTAATTATGTAATTAAACAGGTTACACGGGTAGGCTTCCGTTCAGAGGAAATCGATATGTAAGAGTAGTAGTGGTTTTTATGGGAGGCGACCAACAGCTGAGCTCATTTGCGCCGTATGGGATGGACAGGAAAGGATGAAGGGTGGAGAGAAACCCGGCGTCGTCATTAGTCTATTCTTGTCCAAAGCCACCAAGGGATCCGCAGTTTAACTTCCCATCGGACGGACGCTCAAAGTGCTCTCCACAAAGCACTTCAAGTAGGGATCGGGATAACGCTGAAAAATATTTGTTGTCTCCTCGCGCCCTTTCGGTGGGAAGCCTTTTAGCCACCGCACCACCCCGATCCCCGATATGTAGCAATAGGAAGTGTCATTTTATTAATTATGGCTGGATAACCTGGGTTGGAAGCCACTGGAAGCATGGAGATTACGCTTGTAAGACTAGGGTAACTATCATATGAATATCAATCATGTCAGTCTCACAAGTTAAGAATGATTTCACACTAGTATACTGATTGGGTGCCATACGAATTTACGGAGAAACTCAAGCACAAAAATGCTTGTAAAAAGTTTCATTAAACGAAGGAAGTTTTTCTGGCAACTAACTGCAGTATTTACATGGTGTAACTTCTCCATTTACATGAGCTTCATTCTCACGCATATATGGTAATATACGTTTATCGGAATGATTTCACTTCGAATCTTAATAGACCGGATTACTAGACAATTTTATTCTCGTCTAGAAACCGTCCCTAAACCTCCAAGCTCGCAAATTAGAAACACGTCCATATTGGGGATGGGTTTGGCTTCGCTAGAATACCCAGGAGATAAGAAATAGCTGAGGATTAACTAGATATATGTATCGCGGTCCGATAGTGATATAGGTTTTTTGTAGTCCGTGATGTTTGAGGGAGGTCTATTCCGGTTGAACCTGCGGCCCAATGGCCTGGGGGCCAGGGTCTCCTAGGGAGGAAAGGGTAAGGTCGACGGTTTTTAAGGAGAGGAATGTAATGATGGATGGGGAGTAAGAGGAATGAAACGCAGAGATGCGGAGGGTGGACAAGGGTTTCGAACGGAGGGGGAGGGTTGGGGCGAGGTTTCTTTGAAGAGAGGAAAGGCGGCGGGGGGGGGGCACTCTCGTTCACTTACGTGGCGTGAGGCACGCGAAATGGTAAAAAAAAGACGAACGCACACACACACACACACGCGCGCAGACCAACACGCCACGGCGAGCGATTGTCGGGAGATTCGCCTGGCAACCGATTGGGATCGGGAGCATCTGCTCTGTGGACACAAAGGGGCGGCCTATGGTTTGGGAGTGGCGGGGCGATGGATGGGGCGGCGGGGGTGCGTATTGGGGGGTTGGGCGAAATAAGGGGGAGATGTGCACTTGCTGATCTCAAATGGCGCGCGATTGCGTGTGCAACGTAAGCCACCCATTCGATTCTTGAAGACCCAAGGAGGAGTTTTGTTTCGTTCTCGTATTTTCTATATCGTTCGCAATCTATGGATCCGTGAAATGCCCAGGAGTACGGATATGCGTAGCAAACCACTGCAATGACTCTCTTCTGTCAGTGTTGCAAAATTTTAAATCTTCCATTTCCAAAAATTCTCTTCATTTTTTGTTTATGAAGAACAAAATATGAAGTAGCAGTAGTATTTTGGGGAGGTGGCCGACAGCTGAGGTCATTTGCATCACTAGGGATGGACAGGAAAGGATGAAGGGTGGAGAGAAACCCGGCGTCGGCATTAGCCTTCTCTTAACGAAAGGCGTCAAGGAGTCCGCAGCTTAACGTCCCATCCGGCGGACGTCGCACTCACTCAAAGTGCTCTTCACATACCTCAAGTAGAGATACCACTGAAAAATATTCGACGCCGCCGGGAATCGGACCCGGGCCCTCTAAGTGAAAAGCCAGTACGATAACCACCGTCTACTAGCACTACAGCGTCTACAGAGCACCGTCTCGATCACCACAAAATATGAAATATGTTGTTTTATGAAAATATGGAAATGTGGGCATTACGGGTTTTATAGAATATGAAATACGGTATTACGGCTCTTTCCAAACCTATTTCTTTTAGAAAAATAAGGTATAATCAGTGTTTTCAAGAGATTATCGCGAAAATAAATTTTGTTACCGTGCTCAACGATGGCTAATTTTGCTTTCATGACTTACAGTTCTTTACAGGTGGGGCTGCCAAGCGGAACACTTTTCATCAAAAAGGCGGAAGAACGATGGTGAAGGTATTCTTAAGATGAAGCTTAAATAGATACCCCGCAGGAATAATGCCATGCACGGCAGCAATTACATCGGATGCGTACAGACGCACGCTCTAAAAGAGTGCTGACCTAGAATAAAATGTTAATATGGAAACATATTATACGAAGTTGAATATTGACAGTTGATGATTTTCTTGTTTATTTCAACATAATTTATAGTTTCATGAATAGAATGCATGGCGTAGCAACAGGTTTTTTTAGCAGGGTGGATGGGGATGCTGAGGCATAGGAGGAGGGACAGTATGTCCGCGACAGCTTTGCAATCTCCGCCGATGTCCTCCTCTTCCCTCCGGTAACCCAATCCCTTCCTCTCTGCTGGCGAAGGGCACTTGTCACGTGCCTCGATGCACAGGCGAGTAACTCGCAATGAGCCACGACACCCTATGACAGCGGTCCACTCCATCCACGGCCACAAAACCCTTCGGGAACGACCCTGCCTGCTCCGCGGGGAGGGAGAAACTGCACGTCGCGCCCTCCATTCCGAACCCCTTCGCTCCCTCCCCCTCCACCCACGAAAAAAGGGTTTCTGTCGACCCGCCTACTCCCAACGAGAACCTGTAATCCTCCTGACCCCCCTCTCCCATTTCCCCCTGCGCCCACGTCCCTTTGTCGTCTCTGGTCCCCGTTTCGGGCGGCCTTTGTTGCGACGGAACGGGAGACAGCGAGGGCCCACAGGGGGGAGGTGGCATCTTCTGCCCTCCTGTCGCCCCCTCGGCTCCTCGCGGCTCCCTCCTACGCCCCCACCACCCCCACACCTGCATCTCTTTTCACACTTTCCCCACCCGAAAAAAATGTATAACCCGGCTTATTTCCTTTTCATTGGTTTTCCCTGACTCATATAAAAGGTTTAGGTTGGCGTCCTTTCTTCCCATCCATTCGCGGAGCAGGTGCGTGACGGATGATGCCTCGTTAATATTTTTTCCGCCGATGTTGCGTGCGTGTCTCGAAATGCGATGGTCGGCGAAAGACTCTCTTTTCCTTTTTTTCTCCTTCAAGTTATCGCGTGTTATTTTCGGTATTATATATTTTTTATAAAGAAGTTGGAGTTACTGAGTGCGGATTTATTCATTATTCCGGTTGAAGGCCTTTGACGATATTTTCGAGATGTCACACTTCCCTCCACACAAGCTAGGTGGAGGAAAAATCACCGGCATCTTTTTTTTAGCGTCGGAAATTTAATACCACTGGCAAATGAAGTGTCACGATTCAATGAGAGAGTGCCCCTATTGATTGATATTCTCTGCTCGTTGGCAGTTTGATGTATCGATTGAGTTTTGTCCCATCCTCAGCAATAAAATAAAAATATTTAACTCTAAAATGTAAAAAGATTACTAAAACCGTTATCAGCATGACTGGTTCAAATTCATCAAGGTTTCATTTACTTTCGCAATGAAATGTTATATAATTTTAATTTTGATGCAAACTCTTTCATCATACGTTGGGAAAATACCATGTTTATGCCCACCTATAAATTGCACCTTGAATTGATGAGGACAAAACGGTGATTTGCCGATATTCTTCAATAAATTCAATAATCGGCCCAAGGATTGACGTTCAACTCTTATTTTTATAAAAGTTGGGTTGAATCTTCACACCAAGAAATTGTGAGCAAGAGAAATGAAATGGCAAATCTTACAAAATATTAGGATTTCCTTTTGAAATTACTGGGTAAATGTGATGAAAAGATCAAAGAGAAATGTTGTCTGTCGCTAGTTCGACTTATTTAGAATATGCTTCTATTACTCGTAAATGGGATCCTTACGAAGTTGGAATGATTGCCGAATTGGATCGCGTGCAGCGTAGGGGAGCTAGATTTGTGAAACGTTATCATGGTTAACTTAAGAAGCGTATCCAAAATATTAGAGCGACTTGGCTGGGAATCACTCTCACGGAGCGAAGGTTAAATTACAGATTGAAGGTCTTGCATAAATTGGAAGAACGTCTCTTTAGCAGTGATGCTGAAAATGTATTATTTCCCCCATCCTACTACGGTAGGAGAGATCGTGTTAGTAAAATTAGAGAGATTAAGGGTAGAAAAGATAGATTTAAGATGTCATTTATTCCACTAAGAATAGGGGATCATAATAACATTTTCCAACCGCGGTAGGGTGTAAAGGTATTTTGGGGCAAAGTTAGTCTTTTGCGTGATAACCCCCTGCCACACACTCTATCGATAGCTGTCAGGGTACTGTGTAATGCACAAGTATGTTCAACGATTTCAGGCGGCGTAGCGAAGGCACCGTTCTCGGTCGGAATGGAGACTGGTTCAACCTTTTAGTCAAAGAGAGAAATTGAACAAATCATCATTAGTACGAATATCCACGAATTTCTGAATAATAGACACAATGAAAATGTTAACTTTTCCTCAATTCCTCATAGAATACAAAGCGCCTCACAATGAAGTTCCTCGAAAGTCCGAGACCAATTAATTCCCTCGCGGGCTGCGACGGCATGGAAAACAAACAAAGCGGCGAAAGTGAAAGAGGAGGGTGAGATGGATGGGGCGTGGGACGGTGGCTGGGATGCTGCGAGGGAATGCCAAGGCAACGAGCGCGGGGCTGAGATTCGGAGCGCGGATGCAATCAGTCAGGTCTCCCTCCTCTCTCTCTCTCTCCATTGCTGCACCTGCCAAACCACTCCTCGGAGACAACTTTCGCCATTTGGCACGGGAGTCTTGGCTCATGCGCTTATGCAAACCGCCCAGGATAGTGCCGGCGCTCTCCACCCTCGCACTGCCCTTCAATCAGCGCCGGTATAATTACAGACGAAAAACGGAAACCAGAAATTACTCTTTCAAAATTATTTATCCAATGAAAAACGATTCAGGTAGTGAAGTTGTCAAATTTGATTTTTAAGATACGTATGTTCACTGTGGACCTTTATTATACAGTTATTTTCACACTGTTAAGATAAACTGCTAGAAAAGATTTGTTCATATCGACGGCACACGTGACGATGGATAATTTAATTTTTGCAGTTGAATTTTTTCGTAATCAAAACTCATAGTCTAATTGCGAATTTGCCATCGCCACCACGATTAATAAGAAAACAAAAATAAGAGAATCGTTCTGAAAGTGAATGGTAAACATTTTTCACCGACTTTTTTTTAACATTTCGCAAAAAAATGTTAAAACACATACACACACACACACACAGTGTCACACCCAAAAACAAGTAAAAATATGTTCATCGTCTTTTTCGATTCAAAGGGCGTTATCCACGAATAGTTTGTGCCGTAGTGACAGACAATGATCAATAATATTTACGTGGAAGTCCTCCAAAGGCTTCGGGAAAGAGTGAAACAACACGTAAGGAAGGAAATCCTTGCGAACTGGAGGCTGCACCACGGCAACGCGCACCGCCATCCTCGTGAAGTACCGAGTCCCTGACCAAGCACAAGGTGGAAACACCGCCCCAGCCGCCCTACAGCTCCGATGTGGCACCGCCGGCCTTCTTTTCCTTCCCAAGAATAAAAAGGAGCTTGAAAGGCAACTATTTTGGAACGCTGGATAACGTCAAAGAGGCCGAGACGAGGTGCCTGAACGAGGTTTTATCCCATCTACGTCTTCCAGGAAGCGTTCCGCGATTGGAAGAGGCATTGCCATCGGTTTAGATGCACAAGGGGGCTATTTTGAAGAATTTCATTAAGTTGTGCTTTGTCTGAAATACATTTTTTTTCTCGGATATATTCTTCTTATTTTGAGGACATACTATATAATAAATAAATGAAAAAGATTTAATAATTGAGCATTTATTTCAACAGAAATGTAATTCAAATGCTCCAGTAATGGCAGTTTAATTCAACATCAGCGAATACTTTCAATATATTGTACAGGAGATGGATTTGAGTCAACAATTCTGGTCTCGTGACATATGCTTGGGCAACTTTATTACATTAACCATTACTTCCTTTATGAGTCGCAGTAGTCCAGCGGGTGGATCTAGGCCGGCAGGGAGTGATCACATACATAACAGACTACTTTTGACCAGAAATATTTTATTCCTTAGCGCAGTCGGACAATGTTATTATGATCCCTTGACGTTCGTGGGAAAAATGACATCTTAAATCTATCTGTTTTACACTTGATCTCGCTAATTTTATGGGCATGATCTCGCCTACCGTAGTACGATGAGGACATTTTCAACATCACCGCTTAAGAGACATCCTTCCAATTCATGCCAGAGCTTCGATCTGTAATTTAACCCTCGCTCCATTAAGTGATGCCCGGCCTAGCTGCTCTAATATTTTGGATACGCTACTATAAGTTTATCATAACATCGTTTTACAAATCTAGCTCCTCTACGCTGCACGCAATCCAATCCGGCAATCAATCCAATATTGTTAGGATCCAATATACCAGCAGCATATTCTAAATTAGGACCAGCCAGTCAAAGATAACATTTCTCTTGGACCTTTTCATCATAATTACCAAGTAGTCTTCTAATATATCCTAATTTTTTGTTAGCTTGTCCACATATTCCCCGTATGTGTTTCACTCAGGAGAGATCGTGAGTGAGGGTAACGCCCAAGTATTTAATCGAGTCTAAGCTTTCTATTTTCATCCAAGCCGTGAGATTTTTCGTGTACTAGATTTTTTTGGAAAACTAAAGGCGGTACAGGCATTAAGGAACTATCCTGTTTCCCTTTAATGCGTGAAATCCGCACGCCGTGGTGCTTAGAATGGTGCTTAGAATGATCTCTACCCTCCCCTATTAAATCAACCTTCGGTTTGATTACTGTGGATATCACCCATTAGAACGGCCTGTACTAAAATTAACAATAATATACGTGGAGTGTGTAGTCATAATCTTTATGAAAAAAAGTAGATTCCTCTTACGATTTCGAAGAGATTAGTCGCCAGAGCGGTCGGATGACTTCTTTGTCCTTTAAACATCAATTGTGCTCGAGTGGAAATTTTTAATAAGATTTCTGACGTACCTTCAGAATCTTAGAGCAGAAATAGTATTGCGGTGCCTGCATGACGTCTTTAAAAATCGCATTTATTCGTATTATTTGACCACCAAAGTTTCGAAAGTGTTAATCATCTCTCTGTTCGGGGAAATGTTCCCTTAGTCCTCCAGGCGAGATCATGTCAATAAAATTAGAGGGATCAAGTGCAGAACAGATAGTTTTAAGATGTTTTTTTTCCACGAATGATAAGGGATCATAATAACATTATCCGACCGCGGTAGGGGTTAAAATATTGGGTTCAAAATTAGTCTGGTGTGTATTCACCCTTTGTCACACGCACCGGTGGTTGCTAGTAGGGTCCTGAAAATACAAGTACAACTCTGCGATGGACTTCCTCCCCCGCAGACGCGAGGGCGATGCGTGCAGCGGTTCGCAGAAGTTCCTAGTGGACGTCCCTCACGCCGCCCCGCTGGACCAGCGTCGTGCAGAGGGCAAGTGCCACTCGCGGAGCGTCGAGAATGAGGTGCCTGGAGCCGTCATCCGAGAGTGGAAGAATAATAGACGGGAAAGGTACGCACATGGGGCAGACGCCGTGTTCCCCTTCCGAGGTGACGGCGCTCCATCTCGCCGCTCCGTTAATTGAACTCTCTGTCCACTCTCCTGCCCTCCATCCCCCTCCTCCCCACCCGCCGCCCCCCGTTGAATGCGGCCGTGTTCACGCAAGGATATTGCTCCGGCCGCTGACCTTAGTGGACAGGGCGTCGACTCCTCCTCCCTCCGCATTCTCCATTCGCGCCCCTCGCCGCCCGGCTGAACTCGGGAGCGTGGCGCCTCCTGGGATGTGCGAAATTCCCGTCGAAACCTTTCAGCAGGCCAAAGTTTCTTTGAGAATTTTATGTAGTTGGAATTCGTTTTTTACGGCGAGGATTGACATTCTGAAGGATTATCGAGGTGTTAAATTATTTCTTGAATTCGTAAGCTTGTCCCCGCAAGTCTCCCAAATGTTCACATAAAACTTATTTTAACTTACAAGCATGCAAATAAGTAAAAAATCAATTAATATACGTACACAGGCAAACGTACCTACGAACGAACTACATAGATGAACTACATAGATGAACTACATAGATGAAATACATAGATGTCTGCGCGGCGTTTATTCATGTTCTCGCTTGTAATTCGATTTTTTTCTATTTTACTGTGCCTTCGTTTTTTTTTACTATTACGATTCCTGATTGTCCGAGGAGAGAAGAGAGAACATTTGTATCTATCTGCAATAGAATCTTTATCCCTTATTTTATCTTTGTGGTCTATGGTAGACGTGCTACGAGCTCGTTAGTGTGAGGTCGCACTCTCTCAGAGTATTTAAGCCCACGAATGATACATGTGCAACAAACGACGAGTGATTATTTATTCAAAGATCAAATATTTAATTAGTAAAATTCATAATTTAGTAAAAACTTTATTTACTAATATTTATAGCGACTGTATTGAGAGTGACTTCTAGAGTTTATGACGAGGAAATCTTTGGTTCGTAAAATAGTCGGCCAAACCGATTTGTAAAGTGGTCAAACTTTCTTGATGACCCCTGCGTGAAACCTCACCAGCTTATATTTTTTTCATTTCAGTCTTCATTCATTTTCCCGATAAACTGAGATATATTGCAAACAAAATCTGTGCCCGAAAATACATGCTAAGCAAAATATAAACGACGAAAGGTTAAAAGAATGAATAAAATAGATAATGTCATTGGAAAAAGAAATAATTGTTAGCAGGGAAAAGGATAAAATGCGGTAAAAATAATCATCACGGTTATTAGGCAAGTATTGGTCCGGAAGCAGGAGATGCAGTTTACAGTTACAGTTAATTGGTCAGTTGCAAATTCAAAAGATTTGCAAATGAAAGACCGAAGGATATCACTTACGAGTAGGGAAAGGTTTCAGCATAAAATTTAAAAAAAATAGATACGAATATATAAAAATAGAAAGGTAGCGTTTCCAAAGCTAATGCCTAATTGAACAGTGTTTTATTTATTTTAATTTCCTATGTGAGCAGATTTCCACTCGAACATGGGGTGTACAGTTTTATATTCATGAACATACAGGAGTAGAATCAAGGTCACTCGTCATTTCGGTTGGCACTATACTATGTAGAAGAACTAATTGTACTTCAAATAGACCACACCGATTGCCCGTCAGCTCCTTCAAATGTCCCCATACTCCCTCCTCTGCATCACACCCCCCCCCCAAGGGTGTCGAACCCCCTGGAAGAGACGAACCGTTCCGCTCCGCTGTCCTCTTTGTCACCGCGCGACTGTGAGGACGGAAGAGAGAGGGAGAAGGAGGGAGCAGACCGAGGGAAAGGTGGAATCCTCACTTCCCCGCCGACATCAATGTCCTCCCACCCCAAAGGGCAATCAACCTTAAAGAAAAGGCCCCTCCGAAATCGCCCGCAAACCGTTAAAGATATGAGGTGGCGTTCGGGATAGCGTACTCGAGAGAAGCCTTGAAAGGGGATCGAGGATGCGGCCGGGGGAAGCCGAAGGATTTCGAAGGAAGATTTCCCCTTTTCTGCTGGTACTCGATCAGCGAGGAAAGGCGTGGCGTGGGAGCAGCAATCTTCCCATCGGATTGAAATTGGCGCACGATGGAGGGACAGCTCATATTATTTTAACGATTGATTGAATGATGATGCCGTCGATCTCAGTGTTGATCCAAAGGGAGGCTGCCCTTCCTCCTAAATCTTTCAGGCCTTCCCCATCCGTAGGGTCCCAGTCCCGTGCAGACACTTCCCACTCATCGCTTCGATTTCCTCCGGGTTTCAAAAGCGTTTCGGCGAGCTTCCAAAATCACGAACTTCAGTCTGGAAAATCCGCTGTTCCCAAGAGCTGTCTTGTTTTTGTGACCTCAATCCGGGTTTCCTATTCTTATGGGTGGTCGCCCCTCGTACCCTTTCCCGCAGCTACGGTGCCTTTCTCCTCCTCCCCTTCTTTCCTTACCTGCCTCTAAATCGGCCCTGAGGGGCACCTCGTTCTGCGCGGGAGGGAGTGACATTCGGATAAAAGGAATCTTTGCCATTTCGGTGGCTGCCTCCACTGTTTACCCTTTGAGGTCCAATTCTTATTTCGGGCGGGGGCAAGAGGAATGGGGGTGGGTCGCTCCCGGCGACGGAGGCCTCCGGGTCCGGAAGGACGGCCCCCACACCATTGGCTTTCAGTCCGCCGCCAACTTATCGCTCCTGGCGCACGCCCCGGACCCCGGTGCTCGAAGCCCCATCGTATCGGAATCGAAAGAGAGGCCACACGCAACTTCCTCAAGCACCAAAAGAACGAACCAACGACGCCGATGGCAAAAGAAAAACATTTGTCCGCAGTATTTTCATGGCTCAGTATGATCGGGGGAGAAAGGGAGAGGAAGAGAATTCTTTTATGAAATCCACCGGTAGGGCAATTCAGATTGTGTCAATGTCAAAGCTTCCGGGTCATTTACACTGGAAATGCTTTTCTAATGCTTGTTGCTTGTGCTTGTTTGAGGAGGGAATTCGGACGGGATCTTGTATCGAAGTTCTGCGAGGAATCCATGCGGGTGGGATTTGGGGAAGGGGTTGTCGAATGAGAGCGAGGGACGCCGAGCGAGGCACGGTGCGTTCAGGGTGTATTGTACAGTTTGCGGTGTATCGGGGCACCATATAGATGGGTGAATTACCCTTTAGCTACGTAACTTCATGTATCAATAACACTTTTACATGCCAGCATCATTGGCAAAGCTTCCGGAATCGTTCATACTCGACGATTTAAGAGAATTTCGCTCTCGAAAAGTCTCTTCTTCCATGGCGAAGTGGAGCGATTTCACCTTGCTCCGCTAGAACCCAAATCTCTCTTATTAAGATTCATTGACGGCCTCTTTGGTTGAAGCCTTGGCTCTAGGTGTACTCATTCCAATCTTCTTATTGTCTACAGGCTATGGCTTCGGGATTGATTAATTCAAAATCAATTAAATATAACTAGAGTGGCGTATGCTTAAAATATCTTTTTGAAATTCCATCTTTTGGACATAGCGAGCGAAAAAGTTGTTTTTTCTTGAAATATTTTGACATATGGCAGCAAGTATTCAACTACTTACTATTCCCTTTGCTCCAATTGACAATGGTCTTGATGTCATGTCGTGCCTTCACGATCTGCGAATGCGTGAGCCTCTAGAAAAGCAGTCCGTCACTTGCATTGGTGAGTGTTGATGCTAGGAAGGGAGGAAAAAGATTACCTGGAGTTTCCAGAGGATCTATTTGCTTTCCATTGAGGAGGACATAAATCAACTAAATTTACCAGCGTCAATGCTAAAAATTACATTGACATTTATCCTTGTTATTCGGTCTTTCTTTCCTGATCCACTAAGGAGTCAGCCTTGGAGAATGTACTTATTTAGAAGGGCCTCCGTGGCGGCCCCGCCTGCATGTCCATTTCCCAGAAACGGTGAGAATCCAGTCAGCCCTTCCGTTCCCTCTGCATCTTCACCGACATCTACGAGGGCTGTACAGAAAATAACCTCCGTTATGCTATGAAACTGCACCGGAAAAGACACAGAAAATTTATTATTTTCATCTGAAAATATACAGATCTACTATTAGTAGTACATATATACACTATTTGATACATACTCGTCAAACAGATTCAAGCATTCATGTCATATTTCTGAAGCAGTTTTCAAATTCCTTTAGCATTAAATCCTGCGGCCTTAGATCGCAGCCAACCGATGGCGGCATCTTGAAGTTTCTTGAATTCGAGCGCAACGCGTGTCGAGCAGCCTAACTTTTTAGTCGTGTTCCCATGCAACAGAGTCGTAAAAATCTGTGGGAAACTTAATAAAAATTTCTGAAATCGTAAAACGACGATTTTCACGAAATTTTTCATCAATTTTCAGATGCAGCTCGTTGTTCACGACAGACGGGCCACCACTTCTTTCATCATCATCATCATGGAAATTTATGCTAACACTCTTAAACGAACGACAACACTGACGCACAACTCTTTTCAACCATCACATTTGGTCGGTGCAGAGCAAAAATTTCCCAATGATGAATTTCCAGAAGCTTTGGATTTTTTACAGTAAAAACCTAATCACTTAACAAAGTTCACATTTGGGGGGAATTTCAATTGTATTGTACATTTTGAAACGCAATTGTAATAACGAACGACAAGCGGCCCGACGTTCCAACCACTGCAGCTCGAGGCGTACTGACCTATACTGTGTGCGTCAATAGAGCGACCATTCGGCTCCCTCTTCCACTAATTCTCGCGCTACTCGAAAACGGAGGTAACTTTTTGGACAAATCTCGCAATAAGTAATTTCATTTCATTCCAAGATTTTGCCTCGGCTAAAAATTTAAAAGATGCCTACTTAAAAAAATGTAGATATGATTTACGCAATAGTCTTGAATTAAAAATTTCAGACGGTCCTCGCGCACCGATCGCATCCTCTGGCATCATCTCGCCCGCCAGTCTCCAGGGTCGAGGCGGCACTTGGGTCGGAATTTACGTCCGTCGTCGGCCCGTTCGCTCTCCAGACGGCGGGCCCGAAATGACCGACCATCGCTCGGATTAGAAGACATTCCACCTCCATTCCCACATCCACCTAGTGGCCATTTGCAGCGCGGAGGTCATGGTTACATCCATTTCGTCCGCCACCTGCAGTAGATCTCCTTCCGCAAAGGGAGAGCAGGAGGAGGGAGCACCCGTCAACGGATTGCTGCACCCTCCCCAATTCCCTCGTGATCCCTCGAGATAAGCGCACAACGCCGCGATTCGCCCGCGCCGTCGTTGGAGTCGCAGTCGCAAACGAATTTCCAGTGCGGACGGATTAAAAATAAAAACAGAAGTAACAGCAATAAACTCCTATCTGCCCGGAGATAATTCTCAGGGCGAATAAGGCGCGTCGCGATTTTAAGGATAAAAGGAAAGAATCTCGGCGGGGGGCCTTGGTAGCCATGAGAACAATAACAATAGTGGTCATAATAGCAGGACTGGGACATCTTTCCCGTTTCCCTTATGCTGGTTTGAGGCTCAGTGCACAGCTCATCCCGTGCGAATTTATCGCGCTCCTCCGCCCCCCCCCTTCCCCCCTCCCCCGTCGGTGTAAAGGCCGGGGTGCAGAAGAGAAGAGACTCCGCGTGAATGGTTTCGCCGGACACACAATGGCTTCCTCGCCCAAGTCCGACCCCCTGGGGTCACGAGCCGGGAGGGCCGATGGTGGCACCGCCGAATATCCATTGTGGCGGGAGGTGAGGCGATTCCGCAGATCCGGTGAGGCGATACAGGTGAGGCGATACAGGTGAGGCGATACAGATGAGAGGAGACAGGTGAGGCGATACTGGTGAAACGATACCGGCGAGCCGATACGGGTGAGGCGATTCTGATGAAGCGATACAGGCGAGGCGATACAGGTGCGGGCATCGCATCGTGCGGGAGGGTTGCTCGTCCGGGGGGAGGAAGGGGATGGATTACCAGCGCCCTCTTTTTTTCTCTGTCCCCCTCGCGAAACAGGGAAGCAGCGCTAATGAATAATGGCGGAGGTCAGGAGGGAAGGGCGACTAATGGTGCGGGCGCATTACCTTCGGGTCGTCCCACACCTGTTCCTGAACAAGACGAAATAAAACTGAGACGAGGTGTGCGAAGGAAGCGGCATTATTCACGAGGGACTCCGACGCGGCCTTTTGTGATGCCTCAAAGCTGAAGCCTTTTGGCTTGAATGTGGTGGATTTCAGGGGAAATTTAAACTGATCCATGGCTTGTACCTTTTGTGAGGATGTATATGTAATGGATTGTAAACGCTAACCGCTGTGTTAAGATACCAACCGGATTACGTAAACGTTTGCCGAATAAGTTTTAGGTGAGCGCCCGGCGATTTCTTCTTTAGGACGTGAATGGTAACAATTGAATGCCCTGACGACTGAACTTAAACTTCATCGCTCCTCAGTTAAGTGACATATTTCCCAAAGGTTTTGATTAAAGATTTCAATATCATTTAAGAATTAATATTCCTTTCATAAGGCACGCATAGATATTTTCCTATCATATCCTTTAAAATTATTGACACTAACATGTCCATCAAATTAAAGAGATATTCTCTCCTTAATTTGATGGACGTACACAAAGCTTTCAGGAAGTGAAGTCTGCCGCCGTAAGGTTGGCATTGATATGCTTTTCGAATAGTTATTGACTAATTTGGGAGTAAGCTAGGTGGAGCGTCGTTCTTGCCCAGATTACTGTATTGTTTCCGTGGGGTGATTCTCGGATTGCAGGTAGGAACGTCAATGATGTAGAGGGATTCGCTGCTTCCATGCGGGCAGAACACTTGCCTGGCACATCTTGCCTGGCGGCCGTCAGGGGCGATTGGTTAATAGCGTCGTCTTTATCATTTCTCCGCTGACAGAGTCTCTTTCATTTAGTTTTCATATAATCCAATCCACTCCTTTAACTCGCGTCGGAAATTATTACACAAAAAACCGTGTAAACGGGAAATTTCACCATCATGGCGCACGTCTTTCTGAATTTCATTCAATTTATATTTTCTCAATCAGAAGTAATCAAAAACTTAAAATTCAATGTATATATTGACATTCTAAAATACTGAAATAAATACCGATAAACCGTAGAATATCGTTGGGAGATTACCTTAAATAAATAGCTCGAAGCCTTTGCTGACTGTGGGTCACGGTGCTAAAGTTCAATATTTGTTTTAGACTCCATTATCAAGGGTATACAGAAATAAGTGACTCGACCGACATTTTTTTAAATCGGTCCCTTTCCTCTGAAAAAAGGCAATATTTTCTCATAATATAGGAAAAGTATTTCGGCGATCACATAGGAAGATTGCCTAAAGAGGAGATAATTTTCATGAACCATGGAATAAATGCAAGCGCTGCCTAGAATCTCATCCATGGTGATTTCTGTAGACGACCCTCCGCATGCGCGTAGCCAATCAAATGATTTGTGAACCACTCGGGAGCCCCAGAAATAAAATGCGGGGGGGTCCAGTAACAGGTAGACCCCTTGTAATCACTATCACGTGCTTGGGATCACCTCTGCCGTCCCTGGGATAATGGGGGAGGGGGGTTCAAACCCTTCCCTCATACCCTGTCATGCGATGGGTAAGGGGTTCTTTCGAGGGTAGCGGTTTTCGGTCGAGGCCCTTGATGGTTAAGTGGCCCTTCCTGATTATTTTGCTTGGCGATGTGGAGGAGAGGCTGGGGAATTACTATGGTAATGAGCGCCACTGTTTTTTCCCTCCGCCGGCCGCTCTGGAGGGTGAGGGGCGACGAGACGGGGGGGGGGTGGGGGGGTGGAAGGGCGAAGGAGTTTATCCGGGAAGCAAGCGCCTCTCCAACTCTGTTGACGAGGGGTTTGGGTCCTGAAAAAAATGAGAATCTTTCGGGAGCGTTGTCACGGGCAATTAAACCCACTGTGGGAGCCGAAAATAGACTCATTTTTTATGGCGTTTTTTTTAGAATGCCCATCGCCGCCCATCACCCTAGAACCAACCGACCCTTCCTTGACAGCCAAGTGTGGATGAAGAGGGTTGTGAGGCCGAGTGTCGTGAGTATATGTAGAAGGACAATGGGCCCATTAGTCCAACATATTAAGGTATTCATCGGGGCGTCCGAATCTCAAAGGGTTTTTCTCATCCACCCAGGTGCATTGTTGGTATGTTTGATCTAACGCCGTCGTTCGACGCATCATTGGAATTTAATTCCAGACAGAACGTCATTCATCTGCAGTAGTCATCGCTCCGACAGCGGGGGTCTTCCATGCATTTATTTTCACCCTGTGCTAGATACATATTTCCATTTCGGGATATCATTGTTTGAGTACGTTTTTGCAAGATATTTAAACGCACAACCAACTGCTATGAAAATACGAGGGCTATCCATAAATCAACATATGGTTTCGGTCTAGCGTGGCGTTTGGCAGGGCTAGAGTCACCATCTTGATATATAAACGTCCCTGAACTCAGTATGGATCCTGTTGTGGTAAAGTTCAGACTGTGTGGTTCTTCTACTTTGCTCCCATCGCGAACTGCTTAAATGCGCACTGCAATGAAAATCCCGCGAGATCCTAGATTAGGTTTTTAGCGGTAAAAATCAAATCTATTGGCAAAAAATTCCATAGGCAACTTTAAAAATGGCCCCAGCACCAATGTTCACACGACGGGGACACCACAGTTGTCGACCCAGCCTCGTGACAGATGAACTGAAGGTGAAATTAAACAAAAAAATTCGTGGAAATCGCCGATTTACGATTGCGGATCTCTCGCTAGACGCGGCTGGCAAATGCACAGCGCTTTGACAGGGACGCAGTATGGCATGCTGATATTCAACAAGTGGTCGAAATGTAAGGCGGCCGATTTCCTCCGGGACGGAATAGAAAAGTTTGGGTATCCTTATGAGAAATACCTGAAGTTTGAATGGCGACTATGTAGGCAAATAGTTTAAGATTAGGCATTCCAAATCATACAATATAAGTTTGTCTTATTCCAAAGAAACTGCGGGAGATGCCGCAACAGTAACTTTTAACGGAGTCATCCGCTAATGTGCCTTTCAATGCAACAATTTCAGAGTGTAAAAATCATTCGCCTTGACTGGGATCCCAGTCAAGGCGAATGATTTTTACACTCTGAAATTGTTGCATTTAAGTTTGTCTTGTCACTCGGTACATGTTTTGCTTCAAATCTTGAGTTACTTTCTGGACGGTCATCGTATTTTGATGATAACTTTTTCCCTGCTAAAATCCAATTAAAATGCACTGTCTATGATTCATATAACCATGTATAAATAAGAAAATATGTTCATTCTGATATTCATAAGGGGCAATATTATAGAGAACAAACAGAAGTATCCTCTTACAGGGAATTATAATTATTCATTGCACACCATGAGAATGAGTTGGATGTTTTTATGACATTTGAATAACAATTCTGTAAATGCCAATTCTGCATATTTTAAAACTATCCGCTCATGAGTTCGAAAGTTGTGTCCATATTCAGTCTGATCAGGGGACAATCTGTCATCACCATCCCCGGTTATCTTCGAAAATATGGTGTGAAGATTATCACAGTTGTTAATTCTCTTATCAAGGATATTAAAACGTTTGCTTGTGTGACATCAGGTTTAGTGCCATAGAGTAGATATATCTTTTATTTACCGAGTCTCTAAAAGCCTCAAATGCAGCCGGAGTACTATATACTTTACGATGCCAAGGGTTGCCGCCAGCGTAGGACATTTTTGGGAATCATTATTTTGCATATAGTTTCAGTTCTCATTTATTATTGCTTAAATGTTATTGAGAGTGATTCTCCTACTTTTTTCCAGTTTCCAGTGAATCAAGCAATCTTAGAAAAAAACAAGGTGCTTCACATTGTTCGCTGCATGTTATTTTTTCGCATATCTTCAATAATACCATATATTTTGAAATTTATTTTGCTTTTGTTACATTCACCCACCGTTTCATATATGGTTGACCGTGACAAATTTTAAAGGAGAAGGCATCGCCATAGAGCAATAAGGAAGAATTTGGAATGAGAGGGCGTGTCCTTTCATAACTCACAATCAGCATTTTCTTTACTTGGCCAATCCCGGATGGGAACGAAGTGAGGGCCTCGCATGTGGAGCGACCAACACACAAGAAGCTTGAGGGCACGGAGGAAAGAAATACGAATGAGTCAAGTGCGACGGAATTAATGGGTGGTGAAGATTTGCTTTTCTTACATGCTATGCATAAAAAGTATTGGGAACAATTTTCCCTGACGTGACTTCAAATCGCACCGCGCATACTCGGTGCTAAGGGGTTTGACCTTCAACACGCGCTAAGCGCCAATCGAGTTCGTTCAGGGTAGATCGTGTTTTTAGTCGTCCCCTGTTGACGTACTAGGAGTAAGCGCAAAATGCAGCGAACGATCGAACAGCGGTTCGTCATCAAATTTCTTGTTACACTGAGGAAATCGAGTACGGAGACATTGGGCATGATTTGCCAAGCGTTAAAAAATGAAAGCATGTCTCAAGCTGCAGTTTTCACTTGCCACAAGCTCTTCAAAGGTGGCCGATAGAGTGTGGAGGACGAGCCCCGCGATGCACAGCCGTTGAAGTCAAGATTCGACAACAAAGTGCAACGCCTGCAAGAAGTGCTGATTTCAGACCGTCGGTAAGTGTGTGCAAGATCGCACTGGTATTGATCAAATGACAGTGCACAGCATTATTACTGAAAATTGGGAAAAACGAAAGATCTGCACTGAACACATGTTACGAATGTCTTGACGGACGACGGAGAGCTGAGTCGACTGTCTGCTTGTGAAGGCCTGCAACTGCATCGCGACGATTCCCCAACTCCCTTACAGTCCCGACTTGGCACCAGCAGGCTATTTCCTATTTCTAACAGTGAAATCCTCCCTCCCTCAAAGGACATCACCTAAGTACCGTCAAAGAAGCTTGAACTCGAACCCTCAAGGACCTTCCGGAATCAGCATAACAGGGAGCCTTCGAGTCGTGGAAATGCCGCTGAAAAAAGTGCTGTCGACGCTGTAGGGATATACTTTGAAGAACTTTGAGGTGTTGTAGCATTATCTGAAAAAAATCTATTTTTTAAGACACTTTTTCCGAAACTTTTTATACAACCCTTATATTTCAATTAGTTTTGAACAGTAGAAGTGAAACTGTCGGTTAAATATAAAGACGAAGATCTGAAATAATAACTTAATTTGCAATTGATTGGCACATGATACCTGATTGACTTCCTAGGTGGAGTGACCGTGGGGTGGACCTCGATTGGAGGAACTCCCGCCGCCGTGGTTGCCACTCGCTTCACGAAATAACGGCCCTCCCGGGCGTCATCGGCCCTTCTCCGACAGCCAATCGAACGTGGACGAAAAGGGCGGGCGAGAACAGGGGGGGGGGAGGGAGCATGCCGTGCCAGGGGTGCTCTTTAAAATGGAAATGAGGCCAAGGGGGTGGGTGCAATTTTCACCCAAAATTGATTGTTTTTCATTCTCTCTGGATAATGGCGTGACCCCCCCCCCTTGCTGAAGCAGTCACTTGCTCATCCCCCGAACCGTTGGCATGGAAATCAGAACCCCCAATCCCATTCGCCGGTGGACCGTCGGAAACCGGGAATGAATCATTTCGAATCCATCACTCACCCTTCAAGATTCCCATCGAGAGAAAAAATTATCATCTCGAAAGTGTTGTTGCCTCCAGATGTTCGTTTAATTTTTAGGGAATTAAAGAAGATCGCCTTTTAAGGAGGGACGGTTTATATACGTAAACACGCGCATATTTTTCTCCCTCCTTCCTTGTGCCTCGCAGAAGGCCATCTCTTCCCTCTCGCCACGACCGTGAACTCTTTAATGGACGATGGATACCCTCTCGTCGAAGGAGACGAGCTATCAGTAGTCTCTAGAGTTATACATAAATTGATCCCCATTTACCAAAATGTGCCGTCATTATGTCCGGTCCACCTCATATCGAGGCTAAATATTCATAGATTTTAAGGGAAAAATATCCCCCGGAGATAATATCCGAAGAGATTGACGCTCGACTAAATCAAAGGAGCCTTAATGGCCTCACCCCGCGGCGGGAGGAGCGGGGGAGGAATTTCTCTGCCCGGGTGCGGAGCGGCGGCGGCGGGTGGGTGCAGAGGCGCGGCAGATGATGCCAATCGCCTCGCCGACCCGGAACCATAGCGCAGGGAGCGGAGGAGGGAGCGCAGGGATTGGGAGCCGAGGCTTTGATTCGAAGTGTACCCTCTCACAGCAAACACAGATGCATGAACCAGGAATCCGACGTTTTGACGCAATTTCTTCGCCAGCGAGAGAGGCGCCCAACACTGGACCTCCCTCCGTCACACTTTCCCGAGTTGCCCAAGAGTTTAGCATAAATGCTCACCTTAATAATTCCATGATCACCCCTTAATTATTGACCTTAAACCTTTTTGTTGTATCGTCAGCTGTCGATTTCACCCAAAAAATTTCAATGTTATATTTCACATTAAGTATTCCTTTCGACGCTCTCTTCGGAAGACCGAAAATTTTGATTCTACGCTCTAAATACTTTTCTGGAATACCGAATAAAGTTAAAAGCATCTTTAATGTTATTTTCCTCATTTTTCAATGGCGAGAATTTGATTTTGAGGTTATTTGAAAAAATCTATTATATTGGCGACCCTTGGATTGATGGGCGGAATATAATTCAGATTCAGTTTGTCCACGGCGTCATACAGGATATGGAGAGCTTCAGGAAAGTCGTGCGTCTATAATTTCCTCCTGCTGGCTCGCCCTAGACCACTACGATCTTTTCATAGGATTTATGAATCTCAAATTTAAAAATGCTATGCTATGTGTAACACTATATTTTTTAAAAGCAAATTGAAGCATAGGCATACCTTTTAGGCGTAACTTTATATCCATATTCTTAAGGAAGGCAACAATGATTAATTTTCAGCAAATAACCAAGGCTTTGCTTTAAACTTAAAAACTAATGCGCCCATTTACAACACTTGTAAATTCGCGGCCAAGGGCCAGTTCCCTTTTAAAACTAGAGATACGTATTTCTAAACCAAAATGGAAATTTCGCATTGAACTCTTTTGTGCGAGTTTTCTTTGAGCTGGGGTGACCCGCCAAGCGTTAAGCGACTCTTTTTAACATCTCAGCATCGTCCAAGTCAGGAACTCACACGAGTTAAAGTTCCAGCGAAAGTTGACGACATTGACAATCTCCAACGTCAAAAATGGGAAATTCATGATCCACAGAAACCTTTGCCTGCTACCTTTTTTATGATGAGTTTCGCGAAAAATGCCTTTATGGCTTGATTTCAAGCAATAAAAATACTTTTACAAAACGCTATTTCGGTAAATAATTTATAAATGTTCCACAGTTTTCGGTTTGGTTATAAATCATTGCCGATACCTTCAGAATACCCTTTATCATTCCCACACATGGGTCTGTTTGTCGCAGACCAATCACACGCACAAGCACTCAAGAAACACACACTCAAAAGGGCCTAACTTCTGGGAGAATCTGGACAAAGGTAAAGAGCGCAACCGAGGATATGCGTCGCATAGTCTGGTGGTCTGTGCCAGTCACAAAGCGTGTGCTTGAGAATATCCTGGAATCTTTAACAAGGTCTACTCTACAGCCTCGTGAAGGATTCCATCTCCATCTGAAATTCTTTAACAGGGTCTCACAGCCTCAAGAAGGATTTCAGTCAGGATAGTGTGCGTGTGGCTGTGTGTGGTCCCTGACGCGGATTAATGTCCCGTAAACCACCACAGAGGGTATTCTGGTCGAGAGGTTGTGGTTGGTCCCTGACGTGGTTCCCGTTAAACCAGCACAACAATTGGTCTGGCGAGAGAGTTGCGACTAATTACTACGGCCATTGGAGTTTTCCATTCTTATTTAACTGAGAGGCCGTAGAGCTCATTATTTCTTGCCAAGAAAATTTCAGAAAATATATATGCAAGGTTAGTCGTGAAAGTAATGTCAGTGAGCCTATAAAAAATCGTTTATTGAATTTTTGGTTATAAAAGTTTAAAAATCTTCAAATAGGCTCCTTTTGCGTCGACACATTGGCTCCAGCGGGACTTCCAGCTCTCGAATGCGTTGCGGTAGGTCTCCTTCGGAATGGTCTTTAATGCCGCGTGATGCCAGCTTCTTTGATACGGTCCATTGTCCCGAAATGCTTGCCTTTCAGGGGTGTTTTGAGGCGAGGAAACAAAAAAAGTCGGGGGAGCCACGTTCTGGCTGTACGGGGGCTGGGGGATCGTTGGCACCTCTGCTTTGACCAGTTGACGATGAAGGCGCTGTGGGCCGGTGCATTGTCGTGGTGTAACTTCCAGTTGCCTGCGATGTCCGGCCGGATGCGTTGAACTCTGAGTTTCGGTCTTTTGAGGGCTTCCATGTAAATTTTGGAGTTCGCAGTGGTTCCAGGTTCTACAAACTCGTGATGAACCAGTCAGTGGATGTCAAAAAACACGATGAGCATGGCCTTGACCTTTGATTCGCTCATCCTGGCTTTCTTTGGGCGAGCGAGCGCTGACGTGTGCCACTCCGATGATTTTATTTTGGTTCCCGGGTCATATTCAAACACCCAACTATCCCCACCTGTAATGGTGTTGTCCAAAAGTTTGGGGTCACTTTTACACATGCTGAGTTTTTCTTGGAACATTTCAACGCGGCGTCACTTTTGGTCATAGGTGAGTCACTTTTGGAACCATTTCTCCGCACACCTTCCGCATTCCGATATGGTTCGTAACGATCGCACAAACTTGAGTTTTCGGATCGTTTAACATGTCGGCCATTTAACTAACACTTAATTGTTAGTTTCCGAGGCGCAGTCCTCGTTGTCGATCTCTTCCCGGCCTTGTGCCACCGAAACACTTGCCGATCTGACAGGGTATCTTCTTTGAAAGCCGTCTTGAACATAGAAACATTTTTCGGAGAGGTCTTGCCAAGTTTCACGCACCTAAACTTGATCGCCAATCTTTGTTTATACGAGCGCTGCTTATTTACTCGCCTAAGATAAAAAAAAAACTCTCACAAACAGTAAGTGCCCGCCTCCCCCCCCCCCCCCTCTCTCTCTCTCTCTCCGGGTGCTCGGAGCACACCGAGCGGCGAAACGCTGCTTAGCCGGGTTCCCACTCTATCAGTTTCAACCGGTCCGATCGTGGTTCGACATTCAGTCACGTCACAATAAAATCACTAACATTATATTCAGGGCATACCTTGTATGTATCATAAAGATATCTTTTTAGAGATCATTTACCAAAACATATAACTCATGCGTATAAATTACACATTAAGTTAACAATATTACAGGTTTGCATAGCAAATTCTACGAATAAGAAATTTATGATCACTATTCAATTAGCATCCCTCGAAAACAGTCTGAATCCCTCAAAATTAATAAAGATAAATTTTGGTGAATTTTATAAAATAGAAAAACCTACTTCGAGTAAAAAACGTTGCCCATCGCTAAGAAATTTAAACGAATTCTTCAACCTGACTCGAATATACATGCGATCACTTTGGAAGGCAAGCACGTCTATTTAAATTGAATAAATATTTAATTTTAGGGCAGAGAACAACTCTAAGTAACTAATGCGAAATTTACCAATCCATGCAAACCAAGCACGTGTGTTTAATTACGATGAGGAGCGAGCGCATCTTTTAATAAACCTTTCGCTGCGTACGTATGTGAAAACATCAATAGAAAATCTTATTCAGCGGCATGAAAACGTATAACGGGCGTACCTATGGCCGTGAAACAATAGAAAAACAAATTAGCCAAGGACATAAACTTGTTATCAGCGGCGTTTATAGCATGAGGATTTTGCAGTACCTACGGAAATCTTATGTGCCTGTAAAGTTTCAATACAGACCACGTGTATGGACTTATTTTAGGTGGAAAGGAATAAGTAGGTGCAATTTGCGAAAGGCCCCATTGCTCTGCCTGACCTCCATCCAACCACCAATAGCGAGGGAAGAGACAAAGCATCACATCCCCTGCCCTCCCTGGACCCGCCCCTGCCATGGTTTCCATTCTATAATTTCCCCACTCATCTTTTCATGAGCCGAGGTTTCCATAAACAGCGGCGCAGGTATTATTGACGTATTTTTCCCATTTACAACCCCGATGTTGGCTTTATTTGCAAGTTGTCATCCGTTACGCTAAATGAAACCTATCCACCTTTCTATTCGCAGACGTGCTCCTGAACATTTTTTTAAGTGGGAAACTTCTTTCTAGAAAGCCAATGAAATGAATAATGCCCGTCGCGATGCCTTGAAAGAGACCTATTATTTGCCTTTTTAATTGAATCTGGAAAGGTAACCGTGTCATTAACGAAGATCGCAAGTTTTCTTATTACCTTTATCTTAGAATAAATATCCTGGATTTGAAAGTAAAAAGTTATTTGTTGCAACAGAAGATATAATTTCCATTATATAGTTAATAATTTACCCAATGAATCAAACTATATTCTCGTTACGATCTAGCTGAAACTTTCTGATGAGGTCGATGATAATTCATCATCCTCATCATAACCGATAGGCGGATCGCTCGCGTCTGCTCACGACTGCTCTTCTCCACCCCGAGGGGTACTCGCTTCGCCTCGCCGCCACGAATCTGGAGTAATCATCGGCTCATTCCTTCGTCGATGCACAAGACCTCGAACCACGCAGCTGGAGTGAGGGTGGCGCGGTGCACCCCATGGTGGCGTCGTCTTAATAGGAGGGGTCCATCCCCAGATATCTCCCCAGAAGTCCGGCGATGTCGAAAGTTTGATTGCCACTTGAGGATGGCAGGGAGGTGTGTGCGAGGGAGGGTTCGATTGGGGTCCGTCCCTGAGGGCCCCGGGCAGTCGCCCTCGCCACTCCTCCACCGCGACTAATGAAGGGAAAGCTCCTGCTCCGGAAACAAAGGAGAGAACGACGATAAATAATAATCATAGGCCGCAGCACATTCGATGCCAAGCCATCCCTAACCCTCCAGAAATGCCCTTCGACTTGATATATGGACGCACAGTCCCCACCCCCAGTCTTACCCCTGCCGAGGACGAATCCAAATTGACCACCCCTGGCCAAGTGCGGTAAGGGGAAGGGGAGGGACCCTGAGATGGAGCCTTGGATCCCCAACCCCCTTATACTCCCGACTTGGCACCAGCAGACTATTTCCTATTCCTAAAATTGAAATCCTCTCTCCCTCAAAGGACACCACCTAGGGACTAGTGCCGTCGTAGAAGTTTGCACGCGTACCCTTTAAGGACATTCCGTCTATGAGGGAGCACCCGAGTCGTGTGAAGGCCGCTCTGGTCAAAGTGTGTTGACGCTCAATGGATATAGTCTGAAGAATGTTGAGGCATTGTAGCAATATATAGTATGTTATAAATCTATTTTTCCGAAACCTTTCCCGATACATTTTATACAAACGATGTATATTTAGTCCTCGTTTGCAGCTCGAGTTTGGCCCTCCTTCCCAACACTTCCTTCCCATCCTTTTCCTTTCCATCGCAGTTCTGGAGCACGGACTTTTGCCGACAGCTCTAATTCGCTTCCTTTCCACCAGCGGCGACGGCGACGGCAGTGCGACGCTTACTGCCGCCGACGTCCACGAAGAGCGCCCGGAATGCAAGCAACTCCGGCAGCGAAGGGAAATTAAAAAACTAGAATTTCACGGCTGTAATTGCTTCGTATGCTCGTTATTTGGTGCTTAATGGTGTCTCGATCACCTTCATGGTGGAATTTGCCATGAACTAATTTAAGGGATTTTCCAGACTAAGCATGCAAAGATGAAATAAAATATAACGACAGATGTGATTTGATAAGTACCAAATGGAGCCAACGAAGTCTCCTTCCGTTGCCCCCATTAACGATGCATGACACCGATTTCGCATAAAAGATGTATGATACCGATTATATTTGCTTGCATTCATTCAAACATTCCGTATGGCATTAAATTAAGAAATGCAAAAAATTTATTTGAGGGAAGATATGAGTACGTGGGAAATAGGTTTGCGGATGGTTTGATTTCGTTTGCAGAGTGTATTCGTAATTTAACAGAAATTCTTGATAGTCCGGAAGGAACAGAAGGAATATTAAGGCTCGCAATTAAGTTCAATGAAAGCGAGCGTGCTGAACTTTTCAATGGCGGAGGTGACGAATCTGATGAAACCTTTGTCGAGGGTTAATATAATTACCTTAGGCAACAAGAGAAAACCCAGTAAAATTACGTACAAAACTATAAGTAATGGCTAAATATGTGCGAAGGAATATAAAATGAGACGAAAGAAAGGGTTGCGATGGCAAAGAGTTCTTTTAAAGATTAAATAAATAAGACAACTTCATATTAATGCGAAATTGAGCCTGGAAAAAATTATGGCAACGTGTTTTGACTGTATTTTTGTTAGAGTATCATTTCGTTACCCTGATAAACTGAGAGTACAGAGTCTGGAGAGGTAGAATACTGTGAAGAATTTATTATGCATTTGATGGTTTGAGGCTCTACTCTATGCAAATTCATGATCACTGAATAAATAAACTTGGTTTTTTTCACTCATTAACTTTATAATACTAACGGTTTCGACGCATTGGCCACAACAATTATGTCGCCTGTTATACCAAGTTTATTTATTTATCCAGTTAATACTGTGCAGTAGGATATGAGAACAGTCCATGAAAGCACAGAGTAGATAATAGATGAGAAAATGAATGCGTGAGGTAAATTTAAGGATGGGGCAAAGAAAAATTCCAGGAGGGGTCGAGGAACAAGGAGGAGAATCGCCGATACTTTGGACGAGATGGTATCAAAGTGGAGAGGAGAGAAGAGGAGCTCAAGAAGATGCATCAGGACCTCGAGGCATGGTAGACAGGTGATCATGGCAGTAACAGTGACGAACCTGATGTCGAGAGTTTATGTGAATATCCGCATATTAATAATAATTGCTTCAACCCGCGTGTAATTTTGGTATATTTTATAAACCGTCATTCACTTTCGAATACCCCAATAAGTGGCTGAAAAAAATTGTAATTTTCGCTAAGAAACTGTTTAAAACACGAGTTTGTTCAATTAAAATAATTGAATTTTGAATTACATTTAGGTACTCATTTGAATTGATTTTGTTGAGCGTTGAATTGTCCAATGATAGACTTCATGAATCGTCGTTTCTGTGAACTAGTGTTCTAGTGAACTAGTGTTCGATTTTGGTTTCATTTAAAAAATGGTCGCCAGTTTAAAGCAATACTGGTCTGCGATAACGGAACTATTCATCTAAGAATTATTGAGCATTTCACCCGGGATTTGGATGGAGAAAAAAAAATAAATTAATGTCTCTATGGCCTGACTACAAAACAGATACTAGTAACAATTAACTAGATACCTACCCTTACGGATACGCATGAATGTCCACATCTAATGCAACAATTTCGGGGAGTAATTATCATTCATCTTGACCGGGATTCGAACTCCTGATGTCCGATTCTTACACTCTGAAATAGTTGTATTGTAATTCACATTTAGTGGATGACTCCGTCAAAAGTTACTGCCACGGTATCTACCGCATTTTCTTGGAATTTTGCCACACATGCAAGTTTTTTTTAAACATGTAGGTGGATTACATGTAAAGCCCTTTGCGGATTTGGGCTTTCAGAAATATCTTTAAATGGTATACTTTCTGCAAGTAAAGTCTGCTGTGAAACGTTTATTAATATTCTCCGTGCTATGATTCCGGCACCGATAAGTGTTACAAAAACCTCGAAAAATTTATTTTGAAATATTACGTGGATAACGATCGGGTGGCTTTGTATTAAGTAAGCAAGCGGGCCCGTTTTTTAGGAATGTAAGTATGAATCACATTGGAGTAGGTTAGTGCGTCGCTGGAAGCACAATTAGTTGCAGCCATTCAGGATTCAGCTTCTCACTGATCAACCCTAACTCCATTCCTTCACGCTTTACACTTTCGTTTGAGAGAGCGAAAAATGGGCAATTCAAAATATTAGAAATACTTTTGGTCGTTACATGGTAAGATCCAGATATTGGTGGACATATTTCTGCGCTGCTTGTTTTAGATTCAAGTCTAAATCTCGATGAACATATATCACACATGGCATTTACTTCCCAGGTTTCCTTCGTAAGCTCTGGGCCAAGTCCTTATTGCTCAAACGAAATAATAAAACGAATACCCGTTTTATTATTTTGTTTGGCTGACTCGTGTTTTATTTCAGAATAACGCTAATCCCAAAAATATACCAAAGTATATTTTAAAACAGGTTCTTATAAACGAGACGGAGAGAGTCGTAAATTACGGCGACATATTTTTGAGAATATTTTATTACCCTTAGGCATGAGCACTCGTTATTCATTCTCAGGTTTCCATCATTCCTCCGGAGAAGGACCTTCCTCCGTGGATTGCGTTACCTTCCATTTCCTCCCTCACGTTTCTTAGCCGCCGTCCCCACCGCCCGGAAAAAACTAGTCAATTTACGAGGCGCTACGAAGTTATGTTTTGGGCCCGGCCCTGTTTAGCCCCCGGCCACTTCCCTCCCCCCCTGCCCAATCCCACGCATAGCCCCCCCACACATCCCCCTCCCTCTCGACAATACCTTCCTCTCGACACTGTGGTCACCTGCGCAAGATCGGATTATGAAAAAAGGGGAGGGCATTAATGATGGGATGTTGGACCACGCTTGCGACCGACGGTAGTCAACCGCTCATATCTCTACAGATGTTGAGGAAAATTTCAACCTTAGACCTTTCGTAAATGGCACAGTTCACCGTACACCGTTTCGTTCCGAGAACGTTGTAATTCCTGAAATCTGTGGCCATTCTCCCGTTGCTGCCCTCTTCACCATTCATCAAAATATTCATCTACATCTACATAGTACCCCGCAAACCGCCGCAAGGGCGTGTGGCGGGGGTTGTTAGGGCACCACCCGTAATTAAGAAAAAAACCTCAAAGAAAAGCCACATTTTTGTAGTATCCACGAACAAAACATGGCAACTATTCATGCAAAAACCTTTACAACCCACACATATGCAAATACACAAACTTCCAGCTAACATACCCTTGCATCTACAAAATTATACCTACCTAGTAAATTATATGCATTTACTATTTCTAAAGTGACTTCGGTTTCTTATTATTATGATTTCTGATTGTTCGAGGAAAGAATGAGAATTTGTATCTAAACAAAACCATAAACACAGTAATCAACCCGAGGGTCGGTTTATTAGGTGATGATAGAGATCACCCAGTACTAAGCCCTATACGGCGTGTGAAATTCACACATCAGGGTAGGGGGCCAGTTCCTTTCCCTGTGCCGGTTATGGTTTCCCAGGAAGACCTGGTACCCGAAAAATCACTTTAGCTTGGGTGGAGCTGCAGGTGCCCAGAGTGCCTTGCCCGTGAATCGAACCCGGGACCCTCCGGTCAGCAGTCCAATGCTCTACCCATTGGACTACCTCGACCTAATTTGTACCTATCTGTACTGGAATCTATCTCCCATAGTTTATCTTTGTGGTCTCATCTACCTAAGTAGTGTGGGGCCATTATAATTCCTTTATTGTAAAACGTTACTGTTCAATGTTAAACTCGTTTGTTCTGAACCTTAATAAAAGTCTAAGTCTTGCTTGTTCTCTTCGTATCTCGAGTAACTCCCAGTCTAATTCCCCTAAGAGACCTGTCACATTTGTGTTCTTATTATAACAATTTTTAACGAATCTGGAGGATTTTTTCTGGACTTAATTTAATTCTTTTAACCACATTTTTTTCCAAGGACCCCGAATACTTGCGACATATTTCAAACGAGGTCTAACTAGGGAAAAATAGCACCTTTATTAAACTTTCTCATTACACAGTGTCATTAGTTTGAGAATTTGTCATCCAGAGAACTAACGATTCTTCAAGTCAGCACTGGCTTTTTCGGGGAACCACTTGCTCACACTGCCAGGTGAAAAGATCATTTCGTGAGTGACAAGTCTCTCTCTCTCTTCCAAGACCTTGTGCCCATCCCTGCCACTCAAATGGGATGAAGTTTCAAATCATGTGCGTCAATTTTATCAATGTAGGGCGTATACAAGTTTAATTGAGTTTTTTAACAAAACTTTTCTAAATAATTACAAATAGGCTTTTATGTTGACATGACATTGCTTCACCAAGATTGAGAATCCTGATCATGATGAAATGAACAAAGGGAACCAAATTATGGATAAATACACCTAATGTCTTGGTTTGAGATTCCTTCCACTAGATTCGTATTCTTGAGTATGTAATAGAACCGTTAAAGAAACATCAAGGGAAATGCCTTCTAAAAGGCGATTCCGCTATCTTAGGTTCAATTAATGAGGAATCCTCTGATATGGTTATTTTTCAACTGATTGTTTGTTACTAAGACGCAGTACGGAGAAACATTAATTATCAGCGAATAAAACGAAATTGAGAAACTTCTCGTACTTCTATCAAAAAAGAGTTTACGAGACGGATTCCCTTAGTAAATTCAGGCGCAATATACTGCCGCTAAATTTTAATATTTAAGTATACTTTACACTTTCAGGCTTAACTTCGTGAAATTTTTTGATGCCCATATTACATGAGTTAGTAGTTTTCTACAGACTTCATTTCACAGTGCAACGCGTTTCACCGACTTGTGGCATCATCCTCAACTCAGTGAAATGCCTAGTGCTGTGAAATAAAGTCTGTGGAAAATTACAAACTCATTGGATATGATTATAAGATTTCATTTTATGAAATATAAACTTAATGTATATGTTTATACTGAATATAATTGTTGAATGCAGCCTATTCGGCGATTGATATGACGCCTTGAGGGCAAGACACTTTGCGGAAACACACAGAAAAAAAACAAGAAACTCGCAAAACCTTAGGTCTTCTTACCCTTCCTCAAGACGACTGAGGGGTGACTTTAGAAGTCAATCAACCGTCTTCAAGTCACGATATTAGAAGCCCCAACATTTGTGCGCACCGTGTTGTTCTATCTGTATGTTTCTGCTACATGTCCTACCCTAACCATTGTCCTACCTTGAAATTTTAAAAACATTATTATTTAGTCAATAATATTAATTCCGTTAATTTTTGCAATGTCAACATTTGTGGAATTAACTTCCTTTTTCAAGAAGAATAATGCTATGAGTGCTGGGTTTCTCACTTGAATATTTTTAACATACATATTGATGTTGACATCCGATTGATCCGAGCTCCTTCGCTCATCTGTTCACTGCTCGGATTGAGACTTGCAGGTCTCATCGTGACTTCCACAAACCACTCTTAGTGAAGTTAACTTCGGATATTTTACGAATACAAATGGATGCAAGTGCTGCACTAATGCTATCTTTCTGAGACCGTTGTCATTTATTTCAAAGAAAATTAAATTTTATTTTCAAGTATGAAAAAATTCCCTTAATAATTTCACATACCGCATAAGTACATTTCATTGAATTTTATGGCCTAGTAAATTTTTTCCAGGAATCCCAGCACAAAATATCCTACAGAAAGGAAAATGAAAGAGGGCCGTCAAATGCAATGTAGTTAATGCCAATCAAAACGAAAAAATTCTAATTTTAACAAAATTTCATGCTTGTACAATTTCTGTATACCATATTATTAATTAACACATTTTAAAATTTAACAAAAAAGCAGGTGTACTGCACATTAAATTAATTTCTCCGTGCAGTAAGTCCGCGAAGCCATTCGCCGTCCCTTGGATATCATTCCCTCCCGCCACCCCCATCCCATCCTTCCCTAGATTCACAGGGCACGCCGTGCCCGGAATACTAAATGAACTGTTGTTCTCATGTGGCCACCACCATTTCCACTCTCCACCCTCATCGAATATCACCGTTTCTGCACCGCGGATATTATATGCTGATTAAATAATACAAAAATATTCACACAAACATACATATATATATTATTATTATTAGGTAATCTACCGGTTAAGGTAGGTTTTTGGAGGGACATAATTACTAAATAAATGACTTGTGACCCTTAGAAAACATTACATCCTACTGTACATCAGGTCCCTCTTCAGCTCCGAGTACTTTCTTCCTCCCTTCATCCCATCCAACATCCCTATGCTGTACCATCCCTTTCCTCGTTTGCCTAACATTCTCCCCTCAATTACGGTCTTCAACATCCCAAGGCCGGTCAATACCCTCTTCAGCCACTTTTCCTGCCTCCATAGGATTTCCCCAAACAAACCCCCCTCTTCGCCCACCATACCAAGTACTTCCTCATTTGTTTTCTTCTCTGTCCATTTCATCTTCTCCATTCTTCTCCACACCCACATTTCAAAGCCTCCAGTCCACGTCTACCCTCCTGCTTCAATGACCACGTTTCCGCACCGTACATAGCTACGCTCCATATCAAAGTTTTTACGAGTCTTTTCTTAACGTCCTTACTCAACGTCCCTGTCATCAACTCCCTCCTCCTTGTGAAAGCCTCTTTGCCCAGCGCAATTCTTCTCCTTACGTCCTTACTACTTTGACCGTGTTGGTCCAAAACACTACCGAGATACGTAAACTGTTCTACCTGCTCTAGTTTTTGCCCTCCTATTTTAATGCTTAGCTTACCCTTTTTCTTTCTAGAAAATCGCATAACCTTTGTTTTAATAATACAAATTCTTATCCCATACCTGTCGCACTGAATTTCCAATTCTCTCAGCAATGCTTGCAACCCCTTGGCTGACTGACAGACTAAAGCTTGGTCATCGGCAAACCTAACTGATTTTACGAATTCCCCGCCAACTTTCATTCCTACCTCTAGTTCTTCCCATGCCTCTTTAATCATTTCCTCTGCATACAGGTTGAACAGCAACGGTGATAATGGGCAACCCTGCCTTACACCTCTTCCTACCACTGCCCATCCGGACTCCCCGTTCCCCACTCGCTCCTGAGCAGTCTCAGAAATGTACAGGTTGCGGATTAGCCTCCTTTCCCTCCAATCTATTCCTAATTTCTGCAATACACTCATTAGTTTTTCCCAATTCACTCTATCAAACGCTTTTTCGAAATCTACGAAAAAGGCAAATACCTCCTGGTTGTGTTCTATATTCCTCTCGATTAATAATCTCATTACTGCAATGGCATCACGCCTACCTCTCCCCTTCCTAAACCCAAACTGATCATCCCCTAAGTAATCATTGGTCCTACTCTCTATCCTTTTGCTTAGGATTCTGAGAACAACTTTAGCTGCGTGGAATATCAAACTAATTGTCCTATAGTCCTCACATGACGTGTCCTGTACCTTTTTCTTCTGGCCAGATTCCCTCCTCATAAATACTACGGATCAGCCCATATAGTCTTTTCCTTCCACATTTTCCTAAGCATTTTAAAAATTCCACGGTAATGTTATCCACCCCCACGGCCTTATTTAGCTTCATCTCCCTTAATGCCCTTTCTATCCCACCGTCTAGCATGCCTGGACCTAAGCTATCTTCCTCTACGTCATAACCTTTTCTATGTCTAATTTTGTCGGTCTAAGTTCTTTACTATACAGATCTTCTATATATTCCTTCCCATTTTCTCCGCTCTTCCATCTTTGTAAGCATCTCATCCGTGATCCATGGTTTCCCAGTCATTTTAGCGTTAACGGTTCCAACGGGTCTTTTGCCGCTTTAGACAACCCTTTCTTGAAACTTTCCCATTTTTCTTTAATAGTACTTGGCTCTTTACCATCGTCCATGATTTCCTCTACCACCTGTTTGTACTCCTTCCTTCCCAAACCATTTAATGCTTCTACATTCCATTTTCTAACTCGCCGCCCCTACCATATCTTTTTGAAAAGGACGATACATTTCATAAACACTAAATTGTGCTCAGAGTCCGCATCCGCTCCCGGGAAGCTGTGCGAATTTATCACACTGCTCCTAAACCTGTGTCTAACCAAGATATACTCTAGCTGATACCTTTCTGAGTCTACTGGCATTTTCCATGTATATCTGCGTCTTTTGTGGTGTCTAAACCAAGTGTTGGTGATGACTAGCCCCTGTCTCCTTCAGAACTCAACTGATTTCTCCCCGCGGTCATTCTTCGTGCCTAAACCGTAGTCCCCGACCTCATCACCATCTCTTCCTTCGCCTACCGTCGCATTCCAATACCCCATCACTATCAAATGTTTCTCTGCAAGAACACACGCGATTATGTCCTCTAACTGATCGTATATCCTATTGACCTCTTCTTCCTTATGGTTGCTCGGTGGCATGTATACTTGAATAATAACCAAGTTCGTGCGTTCTGCTTTTATCTCTACTAGTAATAATCTATCCGTTACCTGCTCTATGTTGACTACGCTTCTTCCTACCTCTTTATTTAATACTATGGCAACTCCTCGTTGGCTCTCGTCCCCACCGCTGTATATTATTCTATACTTATCACTCCAGTAATCCCCGCTATCTTTCCATCTCACTTTGCATAGCCCTAAAATATCTATATTTCTCCTTTCCATCTCTCGCTTAACATTCTCCAATTTCCCTGTCCTCATCATTGTCCTAACATTCCTCGTTCTTATTCTAACTAATTTGATCTTCTTCTCCTGCCTCTTATGCCCTCCTACTGCCGGTTTTCCTTGCCAGGTTTTCGTGGGATGACGACCGCGGATGCCTTGCCAGCCTGCTGCCGGGCACAACACACGGGCGATTGGGCCGAGCCCTGTAGTTGCCAGGACTCAAAATATCTCTATTTTCCATCATATTTTTCTTGGGAATGATAATTGAGGTGGTTTCCTGTTGCCTTTCTCAATAGTGTTTTTAAGGTGACATCATCACCTAATGTCCGCCCCACTGGGGTCAGACGCCAATTCAGCCGCCTCACTGAGGAAAAGACGCTGCGTGGGCTCCCTTTCGTCTGTCTTCTAACCTTCGACCCATCTGGCATGGGTGACTCTACCAGGAGCAATATTATTACTACCGCCAGCACAGCTCTAGGGGTTATCGGAACGCACAAGCCCTGCCACCACGTCAAGGTTGTAGGCCGGGGATATATATATATATATATATAAATATATATAAATATATATATATATATATATATATATATATATATATATATATATATATATATATATATATATATACAGAAATCCGGAGGAGTTTCCGCGGCGATGGGGAATAAATATATTTCTCCTCGGACGGCGTTCAATTCGCCACGACGCTCCCTGGGATGTGAGGGGTGTTGGGAGCGCTAGGGGAGTGCGATAGGTTGAGGCAGATAGGAGATCCAGCGAGGTAAAATGTTATGTGCTGCACCCATCGCGGCTCTTGCTAGCACCTCCCGACCGGATGCGAGCCGCTGGCGGAGGAGTGAGACCGCCCGCCTGGCTGAGGAGGGTTCGGCTTATACGAGTAATGCGAGGGTTCTTGTCCGGTCACCCCCCACAATTGGAATAGTGGACCCGCGAAAATAGAATCCTATGAATTATGTCGCTGGAGGAGAATGCTAAAGATCAAACGGACAGAAAAAGTGACGAACGAGTAAGTATACAGAAGAGCAGAAGAGGATAGGTTAAAAAATTACTCCTATCAAAGAATGAGCAGAAAATCTTCAAATTTGAGACAATACCTGCTGAATATCAGAGCGACGCCATAATTATTTTGGGCGAATGCTCTCCTCACATTAAAAACTCCTCTCATTACTACTGACGAGTTCGCGCGCAAATGCCTTGCGAATGATGTAGTTATTTGCGTTCTCAGTTTTCAAAGCACGAAGTCTCGAATACGTGTCTGCATTGGAAATCACTCTTCTGGGTCCATAAAAACCACTTTTGTCTTCGGTTCAAATGTTTACAATGTTGGCACAGAAAGAAGCAATGCCAAAACGGTAATTTTTGTTCGGTAGGCCGTTCATTTTCCAAAGGCGTCTCCTGTCAAATGCTCATTTTCTATGGAAACTCACTATCTTCATCTTTCGTGCGCCGACTCGAGGAGTTGCCACCTTCATTATTGCGTTGATGTGCCAGCCCCCACGTGCACACGCCCGCCCTGGGGGAATGTGATTCTCCTCTCTCCCTCGCAGTCCGAGGAACGACTGCCCTCGCAGCAAACGCTCCCTCCGGCGCCCTCTCGAGTGCCCCGCTCTCTGCGAGTGGTCGACTTCGCGACAGGCTCTCTCGCAATCTGCACTCGGGGCTCTCATCTCCGGAGTCGTGCCTCTTGAAATCTGACGCACTCCAAATGATATCATGGAAGTGGATGGCAAAAAAACGCCTTCGCCCACCGCATGTAACAAATCGCGGAGTCGGGGTTAGGGGGAGGGACCCTCTCCCTCTCAATCTTCTTGTCCCCCCGGGGGATTTTTGTGCGGGCCTGGCTTTGGGGGGGGGTGGTCGGAAGGGAGAGTGGCGGAATGGTATGTGAGGAGAGGAAGGGGTGGAGAGATTGAGATAGAAACCCTCCAGATCCTGGTCTTCCTCCCAAAACATTCACTTTCCAAAAAAACGCCCTTTTTCTTTTCTTTTCTTTCTCTCCCTCCCAATGCTAATCTCCTCGGCGCACCGGCCGATTGCGAAAACTTGTTTCCTCACATTTGTCGATGACAGGAGGAGGAGTATGCTTTCCATATATCTAGCGGCACCCCCTTCAAAAATGGTCCTTCCGCCCTTTCAAATCTCCCCCTCTCCACTCTCCCACCCCCGCCCCTCCCTCCCTCCCTCCTTATCCCCCGCCGTCTAAATCCGCGACCTCCCCCTTCCCCTCACTCCCGCTCCCCTTCCCTCGACTCCGCTCATCCGCACGCACTCCCGGCACCCGCCCCCACCGCGAAAGCTCCATCAATCACTGTGGCCATTTCCCGCGAATGTGTATTATTAATGCACCCGTATCTCGAGCAACGGCCGACTGCCCTCTCGCCCCCCCCCCCACGCCGAAGAGCGACCCTTGAACTGAGGTGGGAACGCATTATTATACCTACTACTCGTCTCCTTGGAGATTTGCGAATGTGAGTTAATGGGAATGAGTTTCTGATTTCACTCATACAGCAAGTGATCTGACGGGAGGGATTTATTCACCCTTGATTAAAAAGTCGACCGCACTACGAGTGCCTATGTATGCCTCCGATGTCACAATGTATCATTCCCTGCTACATTAAGTGTGATGGCGAAGTTTTCTCCTGTTGACGGACGTTGAATCATGCACTTGATGATTTCCGAGGCAGTGATGTCATACGTTTCCTTGAATCAAACTGTTATGGTTGAAGTTATTTTCCGAAGAATATAGTTTCCTCCAGATCAGACCGTCCAGATGCCAAAGTAGAGATCTTGGAATGCGTGACGTAAGGCGTGAGTGTTGGAGGTCAAGAAATGTCGTAATCCCACTCTCAATCTTTCTCTTTTCTTCAGTTATTCACGTTAAGATTTATTAAATGTGTGGCCAATTCCCTTTGAACATCCCAATCAAGTATTCTTCTGGAACAGTGCAGCAGCTGAGAGACAACTCTAACGCCTAAATGGAATTGCGTACGAATTCTGGAATATTTTATCTGGAATTCCGTCAAGTACCCCCTGCGTCGATAATTAACCATTTCGGCAGACTCAAAAGAAGACTTTATGCACGCAAATTTGTACAAGATACTTATTCTAACCCAAATAACTGAACCGTCACACTTTTTCACCCCGGAAAGCATTCGAAGAGTGGCGAGTATTCACTTCTGGCTGCGTTCATTATGACTATCTATTTATCGAACTCCACTTGCAGCTCAACTGCATTCTTCATTCGTCCTTGCTAAATCCCATAAATCCTAAGAGTATCAGTTTCCCAATATTCCATGCGGCCTAAGGTATTCAAAGAACTATCTTGTGCTCCTACTCCGAATTCTAATTTCCTTTCGTCATAGAATGCATTGTTTCTCAGTCTTGCCAAAATTTGAAAGCTGATCTTTTGATTTATTTTCTTGATTTAAAATGACCCAGCATTCGCATTTATTCTCGCTATTCGGAATTAATCTGAATGAACTCGCAAGTAGATAAGTGCATTTCAGCTACGCTTTCCTCGCAAACAATATTTAAAATCTGCCTATTTAATGCTTTGGGAATTGGCATTCCTCCTAGACTTCCCAATATGCAGTACATAAAAAGCGAGCAAGTCATTGCTAGAAGCAGCGACAGACCAGACGCAAGGACATCTAGCGATAGAAAATATACGGTTTAACCGGGTTTCGAAACAAAATGGCATTGTAGAATGACATTTAGGATTTCAACTTCATTGTGTTGCCTTTGGAAATAGCTGTTTTTCCAAATCAATCAACTTCGCATTCCTCGTCGGCAGGCGGAGAGAAATTGAATGGAACGGTGTGGTTACGACATGAAGATATGGTGAATAGTAAAGGAATTTTCCATTCAGTTAATTTGAAAAAATATCCTTATAGACTTGAATCTAATCTCACAAGCAGATAATATCAAAAGTTTAAATGCGAAGATTTAACTTATTAGCATAGAAGTCCAAAGTAACTAAGGAAGTATTTTGTTCAAATTAGAAGAGTACTGGGTAAATGTGATGAAAAGGTCAAAGAGAAATGTTATCTTCCGCTGGTTATGCTTAATTTAGAATATGCTGCAAGCAATAGATGTGATTCTTATGAAGCTGGATTAATTGCCGAATGGGATGCCAGATTTTTAAAAGGTTGTCATGATAAACTTAGTGGCGTATCCAAAATATTAGAGGAGCTAGGCTGGTATTCACTCACGGAGCGAAGGTTAAATTACAGATTGAATCTCTTGTACATAAATTGGAAGGACGTCCCTATAGAGATGATGTTGAAAATGTACAGGTATTTTAGGCCCCATCGTTCTACGGTTGGCGAGATCATGCCGATAAAATTACAAAGATTAAGTGTAGAACAGATTGATTTAAGATGTTATATTTTCCACAGACGATAAGGGATCCGAATAGGAATTAACATTGTCCGACCGCGGTAGGGGTAAGAATATTCGGGTCAAAATTACTCCGGTGTGCATTTATCCCATGCCACACACCTTCCCGGTGGTTTGCAAGGTACTATGTGCATAAAATAAATGCAAATAAAGGAAGTGAACAGTTATACGTAGTAAAATCTATTAATGTTAACATAATGCGATCGGTGGTGATAATTAATTAAACAAAATATAAATTCAGTTCCAGGAGATTTATTTAAATTTCCAACGGGGACTTCCACGAGGTCCTCCACATTTGCGGCTTTTTTCACTTATTTCAACTCCGCGTTGAAGTGGTTTCCTATTTTTACTTTCTTTGGATGGATATTAGGCTTGGTGATGGAGAAATTCTCTGATCAACTGCTAGACGGATCGTAGTTTCGTGTAGAATATGATTTCGGTAAAACTAAAGCTGCAGCATTCTCCGGTGAAGTACTGGAACTCTCTAACTGGCAAACAGACTCAGGAACCGTTCCCCTTATTATCCAAAGGTGAACTTTTATTGGCCCGATGCATAGTTTGTCTCGCAGTAAGAGAAGAAATACACCATTTCTTCTCCATGGGAAAAACATTCAGCTTGATAACTATCATTTCCCACTTCTCCGAAGGAAAATTTCAGAATAATGAAACCAGTAACTACTCTCGTGGGAAAACCCACGGATGATAAATCGGCTGGAATCCTCGGAAAACTCTTCATTTTGAAGTTAAACATGATTCTCCGAATGTGCCTCTCTTTTCTTCTTTAATTCTACATTGATATTTTTTACAATGAGTGCAATCGAGGTTATTGAATCCACAGTATACATGCATATTCAATCGTGTATTTTCATATGGGAGTACGGGTGTCCAATTTACATTATATTTTGATCTGCTATAGGGTAAATATTTCGTAAATCAAAGGATATAACAACCCCTATTTTACTTCATTTATCATTTAACATTTAGGTCCCGGCAACGGTTTCAGATTCCCTGGTAAAAGGAGGGGGATATTGATTTATTTTGATAAATACATATGGGGTCACCGAGGGCCATAAGAGTAGCGCCGAGGTCGGTATTACTGTTTCTCCGCATCATTGAATGATGGATTGTGAAATGTGTCACTCTTACACGATAAGTGGCCGATGATGAAAGGCCGTGAATGATACCGCAGTGGATGGAACCATCGCGGGGTCGGCGCCAGGAGCCCTCCAGCCTCTCCCAGGACCCCGGGCCCGCGTGTCGGACGCTCTCGCGTGCGGGGGTGAGCGTGGGTGCGTGGTCCCGCACATGGCGCACCTGGTCTCGTCGCCTCTCGCTCGAAGCCGACTCGACCGGGCCTGTCTGCACACACCACGGAGGTCCAGGGCCCCTAACGGCCCTCAGGCCCCCCCGCATCCTACCATTACATCATAATCAATCAAAGCCCCTCTTATAAAACAAATCGGAATAAACACCCATACCGCCCCGTAATTACTAATATTCAATCATCACATCCCGATACACTCAGGCGCCTTCACCAACGTCCTCGGGCGACACCACACAACCCTCGCGGTTCCACCCCCCTCCCACGCTCCCATCAACCATCGATCCTCTCATAATCCTCCCCCTTTCCCTCCCTCGATTCGAAGCATGGCCTCCATCCCCAATGGCTCCCCTCCACCCGTTCCTATTCTCACGCACCAACCCACCAATTACACTCCTTGAAAGCGACTGATTTCAGCGAGGTCAACCAATCACGCAACCCTCCCGGGGGAGGGTGCGAGGGGTGTACACGATTGCGCTATTTTCATTTCAGGGTTGAGGGGGAGGGAAAAGTATGGCCTCATGGAATATTCGAAAATGAATGCTAACAATGCCATGCTGACCCCTGTTTATGCATATGCATGTATATATATATATATATATATATATATATATATATATATATATATATATATATATATGTGTGTGTATATATATAGTCATAAAAACATACATATAATCATATATATAAACATACACACATACATACGCCTCACTGAGGAACAGACGCTGCGTGGACTACATTTCATCTGTCTCCTAACCTTCGACCTATCTGGAATGGGTGACCCTACCAGGAACGAATAGATTTACTCCGATATGCTAAATAAACAGTAAACACAGTAATCAACCCGAAGGTCGGTTTAGTAGGTGATGGTAGAGATCACCCAGGACTAAGCCCTATGCGGCGTGTGAAATTCACACATCAGGGTAGGGGGGCCAGTTCCTTTCCCTGTGCCGGTTATGGTTTCCCAGGAAGACCTGGTACCCGAAAAATCACATAGCTTGGGTGGAGCTGCAGATTGCTTTGCCCGGGAATCGAACCCGGGACCCTCCGGTCAGTAGTCCAACGCTCTACCCACTGGACTACCGCGACCCACGATATGCTATATTATGTATATACAGATATATATATATATATATATCTATATATATATATATATATATAGTACATATATATACAATATATATATATACGATATATATATATAGTAGTATACGCGGCGTGTGTTCCTCAGTGAGACGGTTGCAATGGCGTATGACCCCAGTTGAACGGCCAGATAGCGACGGTGTCACGTTAAAAACACTATTGAGGAAGGCAACGGGAAACCACCTCAATTATCATTCCCAAGATAAATATGGTGCTACAGAGAATATGTGTTCCGGCAACTACGAGGCTCGGCCCAATCGGCCGTTTGTCGTACCCGGTAGCGAGGGAGGCAAGGCTACCGAGGTCGTCATCCAACTAAACCATTGTAAGAGAAAACCGGAGAAGCAGGACAGACGACGGAGAGGAAGACAAAATTAATTAAAATAGGAACGTGGAATGTTAGGACAATGATGAGGACAGGGAAATTGGAGAATGTTAAGCGAGAGATGGAAAGGGGAAAAATAGATATTTTAGGTCTATGCGAGGTGAGATGGAAAGATAGCGGGGATTACTGGAGTGATAATTATAGAATAATATACAGCGGCGGGTAAGAGAGCCAACGAGGGGTTGCCATAGTATTAAATAAAGGGGTAGGAAGAAGGGTAGTCAACAAAGAGCAGGTAACAGATAGATTATTACTAGTAGAGATAAAAGCAGAACCGACGCACTTGGTTATATTCAGGTATACATGCCACCGAGCAACCATAAAGAAGAAGAGGTCGATAGGATATACGATCAGTTAGAGGACATAATCGCGTGTGTTCCAGCAGGGAAACATTTGATAGTGATGGGGGATTGGAATGCAACGGTAGGCGAAGGAAGAGATAGTGACGAGGTGGGGGACTACGGTTTCGGCACGAGGAATGACCGCGGGGAGAAAGTAGTTGAGTTCTGCAGGAGACAGGGGTTAGTCATCACCAACACTTGGTTTAGACACCACAAAAGACGCAGGTATACATGGAAAATGCCAGGTGACTCAGAAAGGTATCAGGTAGATTATATTTTGGTTAGACACAGTTTAGGAACAGTGTGATAAATTCGCACAGCTTCCCTGGAGCGGAGGCGGATGAAATGTGTTTTCCGTTTCTAAAAGATAAGGCAGGGGCGGCGGGTTAGAAAATGGAATATAGAAGCATGAAATGGATTGAAAAGGAAGGAGTACCAACAGGCCGAAATCATGGAGGATGGTAGAGGCCTACGTACTATCGAAGAAGATAGGGGGGAATAGAGAGGGGGGAATGGAGTGGGGGGAAAGGAGGCTAATCCGCAACCTCTACATGTCTCAGACTGCTCAGGTGCGAGTGGGGAACGGGGAGTCCGGATGGGCGGTGTTAGGAAGAGTTGTAAGGCAGGGTTGCCCATTATCACCGTTGATAAATACCGTAGGTATATTGATCAAGTAATTGCAAGATTCGCGATCGCGGGTCCAAGATTTAAGTTTATTGCTGTCCCAATCGATACCAGGGAGGTTAAATTCGCCACCAATTATGTTGATACTGTTTTTGTTTTTAAGTTTAAAATTGTAAATTTGATCATTGAGGGTATGAAGAGTTTTCAAATTTGAGTCTGGAGGTATGTAGAATGGGCATTAATTAATTTTGGGTTATCGGTTCGTAATAAGGTGCACCAAACACTTTCTATGTATTTAAAAAAAAAAAAATTGCCTGCTTTCAAAACGATTTTCACTGCCACGAAAACTCGGACCACGAACCCCTCCTCCGGTTCCTGTATCTCTATCGTGTCGGTAAACTTTGAAATCTATTGGGAAAATTTCTTTGTCGTTTATGTCATTACACAGCCAACTCTCTGTGCCTAATACTATATCAGCGGAAGTAGTTTGGATTATGTGTTCGAGATCCACTGATTTGTTTTTGAGACTTCTGCAATTTATAATAAGTAAAGCTATATTATTTATATTTTGAATAACGTCCTTATTTGCGACTGACTGTAATTTAGGACGCCTTTGTGGGGAATTGCGTGTCACATGTCTTTCTAAATCAATGTCAGTTTTGTCGGTGACTTATAAATTTTTATCAATAATATTATACGCGCTAGCTCCAGATGTTATCGACCCACTAAATTACCTGCCCACTATCCTTAGAATCTCTACGATCAATCCTGAAAGACCTCTACCCTATCCTCAAAAATCATAATGCCACCATCAACCTTTTTCCCAAATGTCCCTCTGTTACTTTCAAACACCCCGCCAACCTATCCGATCTCTTCAAATCAACCAATCCACTCCTTAAATCCTCACCCCGTCCCAAAACTAATCCCACGCCATGCAATAAATCCAGATGCAAAACATGCCCTATTTTCAAAACCAAAATCCCATCCCTCTCCCACCCGCTTTTTAACTCTCTCCCACCAATTCCCTCCTCTACTTGCACATCTAGCAATGTAGTGTACCTTCTGAAGTGCCAACTTTGCCCTGCCTATTATATTGGGCAGTGCATCACACCCCTCAATATCAGAATTAATAACCATCGAGCCTCATGCAAAAATTCCTCCCTAATTGATATGCTCCCTATCCACAAACACGCCTCCGAACACAACACTCCCTTTGATAAATGCAATAGTGTATCCATCATAGCATCCCTCCCACCCTCTGATCCTCCTCTGAAACTCAAAACATTAGAGCAATCCATCATCTGGCTCTTGGAGTCCTGGAATTGGCCAGGTATCAATATTAGGCATTAATTACCCTGCTCCGAATATATTTTCATCCCCCTTCCACCCCCATCACCTTCTACATTTTCCCCACCCTTCAAACCCGTCCCTTCGGAATTCTCTCCCCACCTTCCCCTTCCATCCATCGCTCCAGCCCTCGTATTCCCTTCAGTTCTGTCCCTCCCTTCCTTGATAAAGGTGGTCACGACCACCGAAAATTCGAAAAATAATGAGTCTCTTTTTCGTGTGTTTCTGTGTGTTTTTGTCTGTGTCCACTAATGCTAAGTGTAAAAAACATTATTATTCACGTCCGTGAGACTTTCAAAAAGTGTTATATACTATATATATACACGCACACACACACACAGAGATATTAAAGTCAAGAAATTATAGGAAATATCAACTGCCTCAATACTTGAAGTTACTCGTGGTGAATTCGCTGCTCATAGTATATCCTACTTTAATCGCCTCCCTGTCTTGCGAAATTTCGATTCCTGCCGGTCCCTATCTTGCTCCCCGCCACTCTTCAATCTCCTTCTTCCACTTTTCTGAATTCCGCTCTCCAGGTGAGTGGAACAACATTGTATTGCTACCCTTCTCTCCTTTACTTAGTAGATTTTGAGTGGGAAGAGATTTCAGTTGTACAAGGCAGCACAAAACCGCCGTCATACATCATGTTCATTCTTTCTGCTGAGTCGTGCAGAAAGGATATTATACCTCGCGTAATAATACATTATTCATATCACAATCTCTTTATCCTTCAAAGTTGACTGAGCTCGGAACTAGTCCCAATGATATGTTAATATCGTCACATTATCATCATTGAGTCAGTGGATGTCGAGACTTGAGTCGTCAAGGAAAGGGGATGTGGTAGGAGGGGGGAGAGGGGAGGGGAAGAGGGGAGGCGGGTGGGCGGGCGCCACTCGAGCGTTCGCCCAAATCCGGCTCGTGTGACAAATGAGTGACGGGGAAGCGCAGCGCCCTTTCAAATGAGTATCCCACCAGCTTCCTCCTATTTCGCATCATTCCTCGGTCGCCGTTTATTTATAAGCGCTTGCGCCCCGAGAGATCATTGCGGACGGTCCGGGAGGCGTGCAGGGTCGGCACGGTGAGTGGTTGGTTGACGGGGGGGGGGGGGGTGCGCGCGTCCATTGCCGGGGTCTTCCGCAACCCCTAGGATCCGAGAGCATCTCGAGAGTTGTTGTGAGTGCGTGTCTTCCGCACATTTCTCCCGCTTCACTCCCCGTCGCCAGTTGATGAAAAATCAACTTCGCACCCCAGTTGCCGATGGATTTTACTCCTGAGCTTGGTCATTGCGATTAATTATGGGCGCCGCAAGTGAAATGATTTTTCTTAAAATTAATTTCGATATGCTATTTGATATATTTGCCCGATATTTGAGCAAAATAAACGAATTCAATGTAGTGAAATCTCATTTCAATGATATTATATATATATATATATATATATATATATATATATATATATATATATATATATATATATATATATATACGCATGTATGTATTCATCTGATATACCATTATGAATCCCTCAGTGATCAAAGCGCATAAATTCCAAATTGGTTTACGAATTATTATCCAAATAATGTAATCATTATTTGTCAATTATTAGTGCACACCTCAAAGTCTCGTTTTCATGTATCCGTTTTGTTCAGCGTTCCAAACGGTGAGGCCAATCAGGACGCAGATCACCGCCGCACAAAGTGCCCGCCTCCCAACTCTTGCAGCGCAGCAGAGAACCTGCTGCCATCGTGGAATTTCAACCCCCTTCTGATTGGGGCACGCGTGGTGTAAATTTGGAGGAACGGGTGGAAATAAATACAGAGCAACATTGAACATTTTCCCTCCTCCACCCAGCATTTTTGGAGATGAGGATGGATCGAATCGGATTCGAGGAATTGCTAGTTGGGTGATTAAACCTCTCTATCGAGTACCGTGCGGCAAAATTGTTAAACTTGAACTGGCATTTAAAACTTTGGCAAAACCCTCGATAATAGTTGAGGTATGAGAACCCCGTCAAAGGTCGACCTTGACATTTCTATTCCGTCCGCGCCCCAACTCGGTCGCTTCCCTTGTCCATTACCTCGCTACAAAAGGTCAGCCGTGAGGGCCTATGACGGGGAACCGTGTGAAGGCCCACGACACTCGACCGAGACTTAGCCCAAACTCTTTTCTCATCAGTGTGATTTGGGTGCAACAATTATTCACGCGCTTCAGTGCGATAAAATGAAGATAAGCAAATCTCACCAGTTCAATAGTTGAACAAAAGTCTCGTGCAAGGCGTGCTTACCATGAATTGTTTTAACGCATTCAAGGACGGTGACATTTTATAATGATGATGCCTTTGCAAACAAGGCAAAAAAATCGAAACTTGCTCTCTGTAGAACACGCGCAAATTTTAATTCAAGACGAGAATTCTCTCGGAGGATAATGGGAATGGAGGAATTGCACCTGAACATTGAGGGAAAAAGTCGTGAAAGCCGGTGTTTTACGATATATGAAATCTTGAAAAAGTTTTCCACAGATTTTTACGACTCTGTTGCATGGAAACATAACAGAAAAGTTATGCTACTCCACATGTTTTTTGCTCATTTCGACTTCGAGGAACTTTAGGATTCGGTCATCGGTTGGCTCAGGCGGCAGAATTTAATGAAGATGGAATTTTGAAAACTAGCGCAGAAATATGAAAAATGTTTAAATAAAGTATGTTTGGCGAATGTGTATAAAAATAATAGAGACATGTAGTTTTCAGATGACAATAATAAATTTTCTATATCTCTTCCAGTGGTTTATTTTCTGGACAGCTCTCGTATTTAGTATAATAAGATTCCGTTTGTTGATATTCATAACGCCATTTGTTCAACATCCCCCCCTTCCAGTGAATGACACAAATCTTGTGAATATTGAAAAGTTTTCAGAATTGGCAAATTTACCTGAAATCATCTCACATTAAATCGCAAGAAGTCGGCTTGTTTACATGAATTCTACTTAAAAATTTGAACTGGTGTCACTTTCTGAATTTGGAGTGCGTTTTCCATTAAATCCAGTTTATAATGAAATTAATACACGACATTAAACGCATTTCTTATTACGGTGGTAGTCATTTTTTTGCCATCAAGGGTTTTTCACCATATCCTGCCAGAGTTTAATCGGTGGAAATTGCAGTCAAGTCGGCAGCATGAGGTAGGATTCAAGGCCCTTCGAGGTGATGGAAGGCCTTTCACCTGCAAAGGTGTTTCGTCGCCCCCGATCAAATTGAGCCGCGCCGATATGACAACAGTCAGCCAGATCTTCCTTTCGTTGTCATCATGATTTATTCAAACGACGGACGTATTGAGACTCTTTGAAGTGAGAGAGTTGCTGAATGTTTTAGAAAATAATGCTCTCATTTAGAAAGCTCAACTTCTTCATATTTACATATCTCTCTCTCGCGCCATACGACCCGTCGACCGTAGGAACGCTGCTTGCCATCACTCAATGCCTCATCCAGTCCATCGTTCATGCTCCCAGGGGACGTTTCTCCGTTTATTCGTGTCACCACTTTTGAGGCTTACTCGTTTATTCCATTGGGATGATGGCTCTCCGACCCGTCTCTCATTCGTCAGGTGGCAGATAGATGACGACGCTGTTGGCGACGAGAAGATTTTGTGGCGCTGAGGCAAGTGCCATATCAAGATGCTTATATCATTATTCGCATTTTCGCTCTTCATTCGCGGGGCGAGATGGTGGGTGTGTAGAAGAGAGATCACGACAGAGGTCATAGGTCCAAGAGGAGGGATGAGAAATAAACTCCGGCCAATGAAATGATTCTTCCGTCGGGAATCCTCTGTATACCTTGATTGATTAAAACCCCTTTTTTTATTTAGGGCTTCTTGAGAAAAGATTGATTTTGAAATTGCTGTGTGGTTATTTCAGCTTATCTGGAAAGGAAATTGCAGCGTGAATTTGAAAATTTGCATTCCAGCCACAGGAGTGGCTTCTATGAAGTGGAAGTGATGAGATTTGACTGTAATCACAGGTCCCCCGAGACTATCCTCCAGTGATCAGAAAGAAAAAGTACAGCACTTACGACCAGCGCAGCATATTATTTGCCTATATGAAGGTGTATAGTATATATTGATATAGTATTTCATATCTTTGTCATCATTAGATACTTAACTCTTTGTAGCCTTTCCACTTTTCAGCGATTACACACACACACTACCATATTGTCGATCATTGAAATTCACTTCTGCCAAGTTGTTCGTGAGGACCAGATTGGTATTGGATCTCAACTAACACCACTTATTAATGGCTGCGTAGATTTTCGCGGCGGTGGCTTGAAGAATTCTGCATGTCCGGGTTTAGATCCAATACCAATCTGGTCCATCGCTTTTAACAGCCGAATCAGAGAACCTTTTGAGGATCCACAAATATCAAATAGAAAATATCATTGGGCAGATTGGTTTGTTGCCCTTGCCATCCGTTCAGAATTACTTATTTCGGAGAGAAGCGGAAGAATTTGTTTTTTTTTACGGTTTTCAGTAGTTCATTTCAGATATTCAGTGCTATCTTATATTTTTAATGTTCCTTGTAACTATAATGAAAATGAAAACCATATACCTGGATACATCACTCCTCTTAGCTTGTTTGAGCGAACAACTTAGTAATTTAATAACACAGCAGAAGTATTCTGTTGAAATTTTATAACAAAGGAACAATGAGTTTTCACAGCTTTTAGTAACCTGTTCCTTTTTTTAACTAAGAAAATTGGTCTTTTCCTGTGAAAGCACCTAAGTTCACATTGAAGAAGTGGGGGATAATGACAGAAGGTGGTCTTAATTGGTAATGTAATTTATGTGTGCATATATGTACAAATAATATATATGCATTCACATATATACATGCATTTATTTATTTCTATCTGGCGGTCGTTTTTGTCTTTCTACCATCCCACACATTCTCTTCTTAATATCCTTTAATGCAGTGTTATATTCAGCTGTGTGTCTCATAGGGAGGGATGAAAAATTGCATATATCGCAGACACGCACTCAATCAAGCCTCAGTTCATCCTCGAGTGATTTGTCTGAATTAAAGATTACCCTCGTTGTCGTTGTTAAAAATGATATCGAAAAACCAGATTTAAAAAAATTAGTATGATTAATGACAGTTCTCTAATTTTATCCTAAATATATTGGCAGCCAAGTTCTCTGAGTTGATTTCTTAGTGTGTTGTGACGCAACGGTCTGGTTGGTGATCGGACGAAGGCGAAGACGACCGAGCGCCGTCGGGGCGCATTCCTCGGCGGCGGACGTCTCTCCGACCCGCACCCCCCCCCCCTCCATCGCCTCTTCCGGCGCGCCCCTCGGGACCGCGTGCGTAGGGCCCTCGGGCTGCTGGAGCGCGCTCGTCTGGAGAAGTACAGCGGTGGGGGAGGGGGGGTGAATAAATGCAAAGGCACGAATCGTGACACGCAAGTTGGCGACGGCTCCCTCCAGGAAAGCGGAAAGCGAGCGAGCCAAGGAAGCACGCCCCTCGTGCTCATACTCCGGTGACCGAGAAGGGAGTCGCGTGCCCCGCACGAGCGGAAATGCGCATTCGTGCTGACTGTCACGTTCTTCTGCATTTGGGAGAGCGCGCGTATTTGTCATCTGCCTGGCCAGTTGGTTTATTACCTATCACAATTTCATTTTCATGACGCCATACTTGTGACGCCTTTCGTGGCTCTTCTAGTGGTGAGTAAAGTATGGACTCATAGGAACAACAAAATATTAGTGGAGCTATGTTGGGAATACGTCACGAAGCGTAGGTTAAATTATGGATTAAATCTCTCGCATGAATTGGTACGACGTCTCTTTAGCATTGATGTTGAAAATGTATTATTACCCCCATCGTGCTACGGTAGGAGAGATCGTGTTAATAAACTTAGAGAGATTAAGTGTAGAACGGATAGATTCAAGATTTCATTTTTCCCACGCACGATAAAGATATAAAAATGAAATAACATTTGTCCGACCGCGGTAGTGTCATTTACCGGTCAAAATTAATCTGGTCGCGTATTCACCCCCTACCACACACTCTAGCGGTGGCTGGTAGGTACTAAAATATGCAAAAAATATCAACCCAGAGAACTGTTTAATTTCTATGAAAAATGTATGAGGAAGATTTTTAATGGATGATATCGTGGCACCTATGAAGGAGGCGGCCTATGGCCAGATTATTTCGTCAGTTAAATTAGTTACCAGTCTAAAAAAGGAAAAGGAAGGCATTCATTAAAATCGTACAAAAATCAAGTTTTGATCAGGATAATCAATTTAAAAAATGGAGGGGAGGGCAAATAATTATTAGCGGGTGATCAGTTATGGCCAAGGAAGAGCCATAGCGGTAATGAGAGATTGCGAGGGAACGGAACGTAGAGTACAATCACTGATTATTTACTTATTAACATTTCTTATTCCGTGAATTTCTGGTAGGCATGTAATGACGTAAATTCATTGGAAATAATGAATAATATACAGGAAATAAGAAGATATTTGAAGGAAAAGCGCACGTTTAGGCACGAGGAATGACCGCGGAGAGAAAGCAGTTGAGTTCTGCAGGAGACAGGGGTTAGTCATCACCAACACCTGGTTTTGACACCACAAAAGACACAGGTATACATGCAAAATACCAGGTGACTCAGAAAGGGATCAGCTAGATTATATCCTGGTTAGACACAGGTTTAGGAACAATGTGATAAATTCGCAAAGCTTCCCGGGAGCGGATGCAGACTCTGACCACAATTTAGTTGTTATGAAATGTAGCGTACGTTTCAAAAAGATAAGGTAGGGGCGACGAGTTAGTAAATGAAAGAGCTTGTCTGGCTCTTTACTTCAATCCCATGCTCCATAATTAATAGTAATGAATACATTTGTCTATTTTTAAATAAATAAATATATATGTAAACAAATAAATAAATATGTTTATATATATAAACAAATAAATAATTCTATCCGTATGCAAGGGAGGAAGGGGACTTTGGATGGAATGAAGGGAGGCAGGTAGTATGCGGAATTAATGAGAGACTTATTGTGTGTGTAGAATCCGATTTCAGGTTATATTATTGATAACGAGAGCCAAGTAAGTACAGAGTTGTGCAATTACTCTGCTGTATCAACCTTAAACTTATCCAAACCGGTAGAAAACCAAAAAAATGATGCCTCCGGCAAAACATGGAGGAAGGAGGAAGGAAGTCAATTTACCCCTCCCCCACCCACACTTCATCGCGGACGAATATTGGTTTAAGCACCGACTGCAGAGCCAACCGCCAACTGAGTCGCGGGCCGACGTGGAAGTCTGAAAAACCCAGCGTCCATTCGAACGACGCCTCCCTGGAGGCGCGACGCCCTCCCAGATCTCTCAAAACGGCGTTCGCAAAGGGCGGGAACACCATCGACGGCTGGACTCCCCCGGAGTGCCCGGCCCTTGCGCCGCTCCGCCCCCGCCCACCCCTTGGGCGGCGCTGGAGGCAGTGCGGCGGCGAGGGGAGGGAGTGGTGAGCCCGTGGTCAGCGGCCAAAACAATTGGCACTGGTCAAGGCGACGGCCCGCGAATAAGCAAGCAGAGGTGACGCACGCATTCCATGCCGGCTGGACAGACGCCGACGTCCATTCGTTCAAGGCCACGTGAATGGTAATCGTGGGTCAATCAGTACCAGTTGACTTTGCTGGCTTTCTTTAATTCGACGTGGAAGACGCTGGCCCCTTTATGGTATTGCTTCTCTTTCAGACGATTGACGACAGTAAATACCAATTGTCTCCTAAGTTAGAGAAAGTTGAGATAATATTGCGTTCTTAAAAAGCGGTTTTGGCTCAAATCAGCTCATTCGAAGGTTGAAAATTAATGTAACTGAATGAAAATGTCTAACTATGAGGTGTTCAATGTTTTCATGCTTAACTTTGTGGGAAACCATTATCACTGAAGTAAAAAAAAACAATATATCTTTCCGTCAAATTTGAATTTGATGGAAAATTACATTTGTGTTTTTTATTACTTCAGTCTAACTACGAGAATTAAAATCCTGAGTTATTTGTCTTCAAAAAGCCATAATATTCCAAAAAGAAAATTTCGTGGCACTATTACAGGTGCAGCTGTTTAATACGCATTAATTGCAAAATACGTTCTCACAGATTGGAAAGAATTCGAGGGGTCGTAGGTATATGGGCATAGAAAGGGAATGCGATGTCGATAACGGCAGCTCCGGTCCCTGCATGTAGATACGTGATTGCGAGTTAGGAAATCGAAGGGGAGGGGGAGGCTGAGGGAATAGATAACATCCCTGCTGAACTGCACAACAAGTTAATAAAGCGAGGAAGTCAAGAGTTTTCATGAGGTAGCATTTATGAGGGAGGAATTTGGAGGGAATACTTTAATTGGTTAATCCTAGAAAAGTGAAAGTAGCAGTGAATGTGTGGCTATGAGTTTGATTGCACCCGTCTGCAATCACGGGTGTGCTGTCAATCTCGAAATCATCGTTAATGTTACTGGCCTCATAATCGAGCGAATGCGTATCATCTCGGCATGCGCCACTCAAACGTGGATCGCTCAAGATATTGCTGCGTATCGCTTTACGCGAATGATTAAGAGATAATGGTTCCCAAATTTGAAGATTAAATACACATTTTTATTTTTCATAGATCGTGACGCTAGCAAAAAGTAGGCTGAGAATCCGAGGATACATATTCCTAATGTTTCGATCATAACCTTTGTTTTATTAATATTGATTCTCATCCCATACCTGTCGCACTGAATTCCCAATTCACTAAACAATGCTTGCGACCCCTTGGCTGACTGACAAACTAAAGCTTGGTCATCAGCAAACCTAACTGATTTCACGAATTCCCCGTCCACTTTCATTCCTACCTCCAGTTCTTCCCATGCCTCTTTAATCTTTTTCCTCTGCATACAGGTTGAACAGCAACGGTGATAATGGGCAACCCTGCCTTTCACCTCTTCCTAACACTGCCCATCCGGACTCCCCGTACCCCACTCGCACATGAGCAGTGTGAGACATGTACGGAGACAGGTTGCGGATTAGCCCCCTTTCCCTCCAATGTATTCCTATTTTATGCAATACACTCATTAGTTTTTCCCAATTCACTCTATTAAACGCTTTTTCGAAATCTACGAAACAGGAAAATACCTCCTGGTTGTATTCTTTATTCCTCTCGATTAATAATGTCATTACTGCAATGACATCACGCGTACCTCTCCCCTTCCTAAACCCAAACTGATCATTCCCTAAGTAATCATTTGCCCGACCCTCTATCCTTTTGTTTATGATCCTGAGAAGAACTTTAGCTGCGTGGGATATCAAACTTATCGTCCTGTAGTCCTCACAAAATGTAGCCTTTATCTTTTTCGGAATAGGAACTAAAACTGATCTCACAAAGTCTTCCGGCCAGGTACCTTCTTCATAAATGTTACGAATTAGCCCATATAGTCTCTTCCTCCCACATTTTCCTAAACATTTTAATAATTCCGCGGGCATGTTATCCACCCCCACGGCCTTATTTAGTTTCATCTCCCTTAATGCCCTTTCTATCTCATTGTCTAGTATGCCTGGACGTAAACTGTCTTTCTCTACATCATATTCTTTTTCAATGTCTGTACAGTTCTTCTATATATTCCCTCCATCTCTCTTGGATCTTTCCTGCGTCAACTATTACCTTACCCGCTTTATCTGTAACTGCTATCGTTGATCTCCCTTTCTTACTTCCCGATAACGATTTAACTTTGCTGTACGGCGCACCGATTTCACCCTTCCTCTGCAGACTTTCCATATCCTTGCAGTGCGTCTTCCACCATGCTTCTTTTGCTTTATTTGTTGCCCGCCTCAATTTATTCTTTTATTCTTTGTGCTTCATTTTGCCTAATTCTTTATTTACATTCTTCCATTTTCGCCGCTCATCCATATTTAATCATCTCATCCGTAATCCATGGTTTCCTAGTCGTTTTAGCGTTAACGGTTCCAATAGTGTCTTTTGCGGCATTAGACAACCCTTTCTTGAAACTTTCCCAATTTACTTCGATAGTACTAAGCTCTATACCTCTGACTGGTACAGAAGAATAATGCTTGTATCTGGAAATCGCAATTTTTATTCGGTAAACCACTTGTCCAGAAGTGCCGGGAAAGACATTTTAAGATATGCAGGAACAACTCAATCTCAAGTCCCCGCACGGCCAACCCAACAAAGATTAACAAAGGCAAATAAAGCCCAAGAATTAGTATTTACTACAATTGAATATGGTGCAAAGAATTGATTCGAACTATTTAACTCGCGCAATTGATACTTGTATATTATCTAGGATATGAATATAGACCTGGAAAATACGAGATGAAAGAGAAGACAAGGCTTTTAGAATTAGTATAGAACAAAATATGCTCCAAGTTCCAAACACGCTCATTCAGAACCACCCATGAGGACGACACCCGTGGAAGGTGACAGGGAATGGAGGAAGATTCCAACTTGACGAAACACTCGAGATTTTGGAATTGAATAAAGAACATCAGAAGACACCACCTGTGGGCGGATATCAACGGCAGTGAGAGTTTAGTGCTTCAGTAATACCGCCTACAGTTCAAGAACAGGAAGAAGAGAACGGCAATCAGGGCCAGTGAGGGGAAACGGGAGCCAAGGTTGGACTTCCAACAGAAATCGGAAGAGGCAACGGGAAAATGAGCCAACAGCATTTCGATTGAAGAAAGATGACAAGGAATGAAGGTTGGATAGTAATATGTTTGCAGAGAAAATAATAGACCAAAGGAAATCTGTAAATTGTAAACAATGGCTATTTGAAGATCTAATGGACTTAATAGGATAGAGATAAAAGTATAAAAACTTGAGTAGTGAGGAAGGTAAATGAGAGGATTTCGCAACGAAATCAGCATAAAAGAAAGGAAAGACCCAAAGGTGAATGGATTAAGAGAGATTGGAAAGAAATGGAGCGTTCGCGACCTTGCCTAGGGACTATTTTAATTGACGCAGAGGAAATATCTATGCCGTTCGGCATACAAACGTGAAATACATACTCACTCAGGGTCATACAACATATTTTGTGTAGCTAGTATATAAATATACAAAAATTGGTCGCGTACTTCCATCAAAGCAGTCATTAATAATCCTCTGTCATGCGTAATTCTATTCAGAAAGAAAATTGTTCCAGACGTGCAGCAGCATCGAATAGATGCATAACGCTTCATTTTCCGTTATTTTCAGAAAGCACTTGTCTAGCAGAGAGTACGGATACTTTATCAAACAAAAAACAAAGTTACGACGAATGGATCCTTTCATTTTTCTAATTTTCGGCTAACCTGTATTAATAACTAAACTTAGTTATTAATTAGGTTAGTAAGCACATATCGATTTGAAGTAGTATTACCAATATATATATATAATGAATTGGACAACAAACAATATAGAAACACATAAAAAGATCACTCACACGTTTTTTCTTGATCATTTCGACGGTTTTCTGCTCCGTCTTCATCGGAGGATATTGAAGTAATGACTGCTGGATTAGTAGATGTGAGGGGTGCGTGAAAAAGGGAAGGGGGTCAGGGGAAGGAGAGAACGGGATGCGGAGGAAGGGTGTGAGGAATGGTTGGGGGAGAGGAAAGGGGGATGAGAAGCTAGAGGGGAGCGGAGATACGGAAGGAAGGAGGTTAACAGTAATGAATACATTTGTTTATTTGTCAATAAATAGATGAATAAATATATGTATATAAAAAAAATAAATAAATATGTTTACATACACATATCCCTCTCTTCATCACGATCTCTTCCTTCGGCTACCGTCGCATTTCAATCCCCCATCACTATCAAATGTTTCCCTTCAGGAACACACGTGATTATGTCCTCTAATTGATCGTATATCATATATATATATATATATATATATATATATATATATATATATATATATATATATATATATATATATATATATATTCCTCCTCGGACTACAACCTTGACATTGTGGAAGGGCTTGTGCGTTCCGATGACTCCTAGAGCTATGCTGGCGGGAGTAATAATAATTCCTACTGGTAGGGTCACCCATTCCAGATAGGTCGAAGGTTAGAAACCAGACGAAAGGTAGTCCACAAAGCGTCTGTTCCTCAGTGAGGCGGCTGCAATTTCGTCTGACCCCAGAGGGGCGGCCAATAAGGGATGGTGTCATGTTAAAAACACTATTGAGGAAGGCAACGGGAAACCACCTCAATTATCATTCCCAAGATAAACATGATGGACAATAGAGATATTTTGAGTCCTGGCAACTACGGGGCTCGGCCCAATCGGCCGTGTGTCGTGCCCGGTAGCGAGGGAGGCAAGGCTACCGCGGTCGTCATCCAACTAAACCATTGTAAGAGAAAACCGGAGAAGCAGGACAGAAGACGCAGGAGAGGAAGACAAAATTAATTAAAATAGGAACGTGGAATGTTAGGACAATGATGAGGACAGGGAAATTGTAGAATGTTAAGCGAGAGATGGAAAGGGGAAATATAGATATTTTAGGCCTATGCGAGGTGAGATGGAAAGATAGCAGGGATTACTGGAGTGATAAGTATAGAATAATATACAGCGGTGGGGACGAGAGCCAACGAGGGGTTGCCATAGTATTAAATGAAGAGGTAGGAAGAAGCGTAGTCAATATAGAGCAGGTATCGGATGGAATATCCTAGTAGAAATAAAAGCAGAACCGACGAACTTGGTTATTTTTCAGGTATACATGCAACCGAGCAACCATAAGGAAGAATAGGTCGATAGGATTTAGGATCAGTTAGAGGACATAATCGCGTGTGTTCCCGCAGGGAAACATTTCATAGTGATGGGGGATTGGAATGCGACGGTAGCCGAAGGAAGAGATGGTTATGAGGTGGGGGACTACGGTTTAGGCACGAGGAATGACCACGGGGAGAAAGCATTTGAGTTCTGCAGGAGACAGGGGTTAGTCATCACCAACACTTGGTTTAGACACCACAAAAGACACATGGATAAAGCGAAAATGCCAGGTGACTTAGAAAGGTATCAGCTAGATTGTATCCTGGTAAGACACAGGTTTAGGAACAGTGTGATAAATTCAAACAGCTTCACGGGAGCGGATGCGGACTCTGACCACAATTTAGTTGTTATGAAATGTAGCGTCTGTATCAAAAAGATAAGGCAGGGGTGGCGGGTTAGAAAATGGAATGTAGCAGCATTGCATGGTTTGAAAAAGAAGGAGCAGTATAATAATAGGGGGCACAATAGAACACAAATAAAATGATAACACTTAAAAGGATACTCACACGGTAAATTGTTTAAGCATTCGGCCTTCTCCGAGGTCTTCTTCAAGTAAGACTGAAAATATGCTGAAGAGGGTAAGGGGTATGGGCGGGTAGGGGAGGTTAGGTGCAGGGAATGCTGGGAGTGAAATTAAAGATGGCGGTTAAGGGTGGGAATTTTAAAAGATTGGAAAACTAATGTATACCCGGATTCTCGAGTTCTCACCTCTATACGGGTGGCTGAATCGGGTAGGGATTCTAGGATGCTAAGTGCAAAACACTGGTCGAATGAAAGGTTGTGGGAACTCGCGTGTGAAGGAATAGGAAGAGAAGAGAGTGAGGCAGAATTGCAGGAGTACCGGTGATTGTTAATTGGAATGTATGAGGGTGTAATGCATTCGTCTATGTAAAAGGAAGTGCAATGTTTGCATGACAAAAGATAAATAATGTTTTTTGAGAGGCAGTTAGCGTGGGAACGAGGTGAGGGGGCAATGAAGGGATGTAGGGAAAGGGGAGTAGACCTAATACGTAGACAGGTTTTACATCGGGGGCGGTTGCATGTCGGGGAAATATTAGGTAATTTGTCACGGGGGGGCGCCAAAGGGTTGGTGGATCTCAGAAGGTTTTTGAGATTGGCGGGTCGTCTGTATGCGATAGATGGGCATTGGGGTAGTAAGGATGAGGTCGCTTCATTGTCATGTAAAATTGGAAACAGTTCTTTAAGGAAGGTTTTATGTGTTTATGATCCGGGGAAATTAGTGGTACAAAGGTTGAGTCCTACGTCAGATTTGGGCTCGTTTTTATGTGGTGTGTGTGGTCGGGTGGAGCGGCGGATTTTATTTTTAGGAGCTTTTCTGGGTAACCGCGTTTGAGGAGTTCAAGATGTAGATTGTCAAGGTATTTGCTGAGAGTGACTGTGGTGTTGCAAATTCGGTGTCCGCGGATGGAGAGAGAGTTAGGAATCGAGCGTTTGGTGTGTTGAGCATGGCGGTTTGTGTGGTGTAGGTATTGCTGATGGTTAGCGGCTTTGGTGTGTACTGGAGTGGTGAATTTGTTGTTATGAAGTGAGATGTCTGTGTCAAGAAAGGTGATCGTGGAGTCTGAAATGGAAGAGGTGAATTTAAAAGTGAAAGATGAATTTAAGGCGGAATAGAAATTATTGAGAGACTCGGAGCCCTGTGTCCAGAGAATGAAAATGTCGTCTATGTAGCGGACCCAGAAAAAAGTTTGGAAGGGTTGCTGTGACATGAAAGTCTCTTCGAGATGGCCCATGAAGAGATCGGCGTATAATGGTGCCATCCTCGTTCCCATTGTTGTATATTTTGTCTGTAGGTAAAAACAATTATGGAAAGAGAACGCATTTTTAGTCAGGACGAAAGTGGCAAGATTGAGGAGAAATTCAGTCGATGGGCGCTGGGAGAAAAGAGGGGATCGATGGGAGAAATAATAAGTAGGAAGGAAAAATGGATTCAAAGCATATTGATTGGCAATGGAATGCACGTGAGACAAGCGTGTAATCGGAATGAATAGGATGTTGGATGGTATGAAGGTTGGAAAAAATTAGGCGGAACCAAAGACGGGATTATTTTAGAGGTAGAGGCCATTAAGCAGGTGAATTAGGGTTGGGAAAAATACTGTTGGATTGGATGAAATGAATGGAGATTGAACGTATTTTTAATTGAGGTTCGGTTCATTGTAGAGTGGGGTGTTAAACTCTGCCTTGTTAGGTTAGACTTTGAAA